>NC_090035.1:83994395-84179395 GCF_037176765.1 Anolis sagrei
TTTCAGCCTTCTCTTCTTCAGACTAAACATGCCCAGCTCCTTAAGCCGCTCCTCATAGGGCTTGTTCTCCAGACCCTTGATCATTTGAGTCACCCTCCTCTGGACACATTCCAGCTTGGAGTCAACATCTCTCTTGAATTGTGGTGCCCAGAATTGGACACAATATTCCAGGTGTGGTCTAACCAAAGTGGAATAGAGCATGGGGAGCATGACTTCCCTAGATCTAGACACTAGGCTCCTATTGATGCAGGCCTTCTCTGCTTCCTCCCTTGCCTCCCTCCCTTGACTTGCCTTCCTTCCTTCCTTCCTTCCTTCCTTCCTTCCTTCCTTCCTTCCTTCCGGGAAACTCTGAAACTACAAAACAAACAATCAGTTTGTGCCACAGCCCTGAAATGCGTAAAGTGAGGAATGATTAGGGTCTCTGAGCATGGCCTTTGCACAGGAGCTGCATACAATCCTAGGTCTGGAAAGGAATCCCAAAGGTCACCCAGTCCAACTCTCTTCTGCCAGGCAGGAAGGCACCCTCCAATCCCTCCCGACAGATGGCCACCCAGCCTCCATCCTCCAGAGAAGGGAATGCCGCCAGACTCCAAGGCACTTCACATTCCTGTCAAACAACTCTTACAATAAGGAAGCTCTTCCTCATGTTTAGGTGGAATCACTCCATTGCTACCTTGGCAGCCACTTCTCTACCAAAGTCAACATTGATACTGAAATATGACACTGCCTGAGCTCTGCAAGTGCAGCATTTTTCCAAATGAAGCAGAGAGTGTTTGCGGACCGGGACATCCATAGGGAGACCAAGGGGCTTGTCTATAAAGCTATTGTCCTCCCAACCCTGCTCTATGCCTGCGAAACGTGGACTGTCTACAGATGTCAACACTGAGACTGAAATACAACACTATCTGAGCTCTGCGGGTGCAGCATTCTTCCGAATGAAGCAGAGAGTGTTTGAGGACTGGGACATCCATAGGGAAACCAAGGGGCTTGTCTATAAAGCTATTGCCCTCCCAAACCTGCTATATGCCTGCGAGACATGGACTGTCTACAGATGTCAACAATGAGACTGAAATACAACACTCTCTGAGCTCTGCAAGTGCAGCATTCTTCCAAATGAACTAGAGAGTGTTTGAGGACTGGGACATCCATAGGGATACAAAGGGGCTTGTTTACAAAGCCATTCCCCTTCCAACCCTGTTATATGCCTGCAAAACGTGGACTGTTTACAGACATCACATGCAACTCCTGGAACAATTCTATCAGTGCTGCCTTCTGAAAATCCTGCAAATCCTTTGGGAAGACAAGTGGACAAATGTCAGTGTGCTGGACGAAGAAGCAAAGGCCTCCAGCACTGAAATGATGGTCCTCCACCATCAACTCCCCTGGACTGGCCACGTTGTCCAGATGCCCAACCACCGTCTCCCAAAGCAGTTGCTCTACGAACCCAGGAACGGAAATGGAATGTTGGAGGGCAGGAAAAGAGATTGAAAGATGGGCTCAAAGCCAACCTCAAAAACTCTGGCATAGACACTGAGAACTGGGAAGCCCTGGCCCTTGAGCACTCCAGCTGGAGGTCAGCTGTGACCAGCAGTGCTGCAGAATTTGAAGAGGCAAGAATGGAGGGCGAAAGAGAGAAATGTGCCAAGAGGAAGGCACGTCAAGCCAACCCCGACCGAGACCATCTTTCACCTGGAAACTGATGCCCTCACTGTGGGAGAACATGGGGGTCAAGAATAGGGCTCCACAGTCACCTACAGACCCACCGCACACTGCACATTGACCCTGGAGGACCATCCTACTCGGAGAATGAGGGATCACCTAAGTAAGTAAGTACTCCATTGCGTCCCAGGAGCTGCAGAAGAAGACAAGCCTTGCCCCCCTCCCTCTCTCCCTCCTCCTCCTCCTCCTCAATGGGACTTCCTTCCAAACATGTAAACATGACCAGAGATGCAACAGTGGGTCCCAGGTATGAATCCACACCTCCCAATATCCCCAGGATTCACACTTGCACAGCAATTGCACCTGAAATGCAAAACAACAGTTGGACAGAAGGAAGGGGAAAGCCCAGAGGGGTCCCGGAGGGGAAGGGGTCTAGAGCTGGAAATGGGGAGGGGGGTCGTGAGGAGGGGTCAAGACTTTGGAGAGAGATCTGAAGGCACGCCTTGGGGAACCTCAGCAGCCCCCCTCCCCTCCGTGGGAGAGAGGCCTCAAGGCAGGCAAGACTGGCACCTGGCTCCCTCTGTCTGGCTGTGGAGAAGGAAGGAAGGAAGGCTAAGGAAGGAAGGAAGGAAGGAAGGAAGGAAGGAAGGAAGGAAGGAAGGAGAGAAGAAAGGCAAAGGAAGGAAGGAAGGAGAGAATGAAGGCAAGGGAAAGAAGGAGAGAAGAAAGGTAAAGGAAAGAAGGAAGGAAGGAAGGAAGGAAGGAAGGAAGGAAGGAAGGAAGGAAGGAGAGAAGAGTAGGAAGGAAGGAGAGAAGAAAGGTAAAGGAATGAAGGAAGGAAGGAAGGAAGGAAGGAAGGAAGGAAGGAAGGAGAGAATGAAGGGAAGGGAAGGGAAGGGAAGGGAAGGGAAGGAAGGAAGGAAGGAAGGAAGGAAGGAAGGAAGGAAGGAAGGAAGGGGAGAAGGAAGGCAAGGGAAGGAAGGAGAGAATGAAGGCAAGGGAAGGAAGGAAGGAAGGAAGGAAGGAGAGAAGAGTAGGAAGGAAGGAGAGAAGAAAGACAAGGGAATGAATGAAGGAAGGAAGGAAGGAGAGAATGAAGGCAAAGGAAGGAAGGAAGGAAGGAAGGGGAGAAGAGTAGGAAGGAAGGAGAGAAGAAAGGCAAAGGAATGAATGAAGGAAGGAAGGAAGGAGAGAATGAAGGCAAGTGAAAGAAGGAGAGAAGAAAGGCAAAGGAAGGAAGAAAAGAAGGAAGGAAGGAAGGAAGGAAGAAGGGAGGGAGAGAAGAGTAGGAAGGAAGGAGAGAAGAAAGGTAAAGGAAGGAAGGAAGGCAGGAAGGCAGGAAGGAAGGAAGGAAGGCAGGAGAGAAGGAAGGCAAGGGAAAGGAGGAGAGTAAAAAGGCAAAGGAAGGAAGGAAAGAAGAGAAGAGTGGGAAGGAAGGAGAGAATGAAGCAAATAAAGGAAGAAGAGTAGGAAGGAAGGAGAAAAAAAGGCAAAGGAAGGAAGGAGAGAAGGAAGGAAGGAGACTGGGGAAAGAGAAGAAGTGGCTGGGCAGAGGCTCCAGCCAAGGCAGGAGAGAAGGCCCAAGTCCACCCACAGACAGCAGCTTCACATCCCTCCACCTCTTCGTTCACTTTCACCCCAATTTGGGGGCTTTTAAGATAAGCATGTTCTTAATGATGTTGCTCTCCGTCTTCCAAGATGCCTTTCAGGTCAAAGGCGAGGCACCAATCAAGTGGCAAATGGACAAACAGATCTTGGGAAAGATGTCCTAAGGGAGGACAGACTCTGCGGGAGGATTGAGGAAGAAGAGGAGGAAGAAGGGATGGAGGCAAGTGGCCAGAAGGCCTTAGAGTCCTGGTCAAGGGAAGAAGAATAAGGAAACCCTCAAGACACTGCCGATTTGGGCCAGAAGGAAGAGCGGAAGAAGACCAATGGTCCCGACAACAGAGGCCCCAAGTGTTTACGTCAGGAGAGCAGGGCCAACTGGGGGCCAAACACCCTTTGACCTCAGAACAGGGTCAGGCCAGGCCAGGGCTTGGATGGGAGACCCCATGGAAGGCCAGGGGAAGGGTCTCTCTGTCCAAGAAAGCCCCCTCAGGCTCAAGAGATCACCACCAAGGGGAACCTGAAGGCCCCATCTGACCCTGGAAGACAAACAGGGCCAGCCCAGGTTGGCATTTGGATGGGAGAGGGACAACGTGCCATTTCAGAAGGAGGAGAGAAGGAAGGAAGGAAGGAAGGAAAAGGAAGAAAAGAAGGGAGGGAGGGAGGGAGGGAGGGAGGAGAAGGAAGGAAGGAAGGAGAGAAGGGAGGAGAGAAGGGAGGAAGAGGAAGGAAGGAAGCAAGGAAGGAAGGGGAAGGAAGGAAGCAAGGAAGGAAGGGGAAGGAAGGAAAGAAGGAAGGAGAAAAGGGAGGAGAGAAGGTAGGAGAAAAGGGAGGAAGAGGAAGGAAGGAAAAAAGGGAGGAGGGAAGGAAGGAAGGAAGGAAGGAAGGAAGGAAGGAAGGAAGGAAGGAAGGGGAAGGAAAGAAGGGAGGAGAGAAGGGAGGAGAGAAGGGAGGAAGAGAAAGGAAGGAAGGAAGGAAGGAAGGAAGGAAGGAAGGAAGGAAGGAAGGAGAGAAGAGGAGGAGGAAGGAGAAAAGGAAGGAAGGAAAGAAGGAAGGAAGGAGGGAGGGAGGGAAGGAAGGAAGCATCTCTAAGGATCCCTTGCCATAAGTTGATGGGAGGCCTGGAGGAACAAATCGACCCATATGAATAGATGGCCATGACTCCAGAGGAAGACAACAGCAAGATGATGATGATGATGATAATAACAATAATAATAATAATAATAATAATAATAATAATAATAATCCTTTATTTATACCCCGCTACCATCTCCCGAAGGGCTCGGTGCAGCTACAAGAGGCCGAGGCCAAATACCCAATGATGATGATAATGATATTCCATCTTCCTGCCTGTCAGAATGTGGTTGGACTGGATGGCCTTTGGGGACCCCCAACAGGAGAAATCTGCGAGGAAGAGAGGAAGACGTAGTGGAGAAAGAGAGAGGGGGGAGGAAGGCACAGGGAGGCCTTTCCAGATGCTTCAAGACAATTCTGAAGCCAATATTAAGGACGGTTAAGACCAGAAAAGCCTTTTTGGAGGCCCCCACCCTGCTTTAGTCCACAAGGGCCACAACAAGGGCCCCAGAAGTCCCTTCCTGGTATTGAAATGCTTGTAGTGTCAGCCTCTTTAAGTCTCCTTGTGGAGGGAAAAAGCAGGGTAAACACAAACATAATAATAACACAACGCAGACCCCCCAAGAATGCAAAGAGTGATGTTCACTGGGCCCAAGGGACCCTTGTGGCCTTTGCGCTTTGCAGCCTCACAAACACACAGCCCAGGCCCAGATTTCCACCCAGAGGGATCCTTGTCTCCCACACCTTGTGGCAGGGAGTTCCCCAGGTTAGCACTCTCCTCCCACCGGCCTTGTTTCCCTTCAGGCTTCAATATGAGGAGAGAGAAGGGGGGGGGGGGTTCCTTCCTTCTGGGCCTGGCTTTGGACCCCTACCTTTCTGCCCAGAGCCCCCCCCCCCACCCTCTCCTCAAATGGGAGAGTTGCTCCAGCCCCTTCCTCAAGACTTCCCTCAGCTCTTCCTGCAGGAAGGAAACAGGGGAGACCGGGGGAGTCTCTCAAAGGAAGGAATTGGGGGTCAATTGGGGGGAGGGGGATGAGAGCCAAGGAAGAGATGAGGAGTAGACAAGGAGGAAGGCTGTGGCCAGGAGTGGACTGGAGGAAGGAAGGAGGAAGCCCTGCCTTCCCATCTTCCCTTCCCATCATCCCTTCCTTCTAATCTTTCCTTCCTTCCTTCCTTCCTCCCCATCCCATCTTTCCTTCCTTCCCGTCTTTTCCACCCTTCATTCCTTTCTTTCCTTCTTTCTTTTCCATCTGTCCATCCTTGCTTTCTTGTCTTCCTTCTCTCCTTTCCTTCCCATCCATCTTTCCTCTGGTCCTTCTTTCCCATCTCTCCTTCCTTACCACCATCTCTTCCTTGCTTGCTTGCCTCTCATCTCCCCTTCCATCCTTCCAATCTTCCCTTCTTTCCTCCTCTTTCTTCCTTCCCTACTTCCCTTCATTTCCATCTTTCTGTCCTTATTGGCTTCCTTCTTTCCCATGCTTTCCTTCCCATCTCTCCTTCCTTCTCTTCTTTTCTTCTTTTCCGTCTTTCTGTCCTTCTCCACTTCCTTCCCATGCTTTCCTTCCCATCTCTCCTTCCTTCTCTTCTTTCCTTTCCTACTTTCCTTCTTTTCCATCTTTCTGTCCTTCTCCACTTCCTTCCCATGCTTTTTTCACGTCTTCCTTCCCACCCTTCCTCCTCTTCCTTCCTTCCCTACTTCCATTCCTTTCCATCTGTGCTTCTCCCCTCACTTCCTTCTTTCCCATGCTTTCATCCTATCTTTTCTTCCTTCCCATCTTTCTGTACTTCTCTCCTTCCTTCCTTCTTTCCCACGCTTTCCTCCCAATTTTCCCTTCCCTTCTTTCCTTCTCCTGCTTCCTTCCCTACTTCCCTTCCTTTCCATCTTTCTTTCCTTCCTTCCTTCTCATGCTTTCTTCCCATCTTTCCTTCCTTCCCTTGCTTCCTTCCCTACTTTCCTTCTTTTTCATCTTTCTGTCCTTCTTTCTTTCCTTCCTTCCTTCTCATGCTTTCTTCACATCTTTCCTTCCCATCCTTCCTTCCCTACTTCCCTTCCTTTCCATCTTTCTTTCCTTCCTTCTCATGCTTTCATCTTTGCTTCCTTCTCTTCCTTCCTTCCCTACTTCCCTTCCTTTCCATCTTTCTGTTCTTCTTTCCTTCCTTCACATGCTTTCTTCCTATCTTTTCTTCCTTCCTTCCCATCCTTCCTTCTCTTTTCCTTCCCTACTTTCCTTCTTTTTATCTTTCCTTCCTTCCTTCCCTCCTTCTCATGCTTTCTTCACGTCTTTCCTTACCACCCTTCCCTCTCTTCCTTCCTTCCCTACTTCCCTTCCTTTCCATCTTTCTATTCTTCTTTCCTTCCTTTGCATGCTTTCTTCCCATCCTTCCTTCCCTACTTCCCTTCCTTTCCATCTTTCTTTCCTCCCTTCCTTCTCATGCTTTCTTCCCATCTTTCCTTCCTTCCCACCCTTCCCTCTCTTGCTTCCTTCCCTACTTCCTTTCCATCTTTCTGCCTTTTTAACTTCCTTCTATCCCATGCTTTCTTCACATCTTTCCTTCTTTCCTTCCTTCCTTCTCACCTTCCTTCCTTCCCTCTCTTCTCTTCTCTCACTTCTCTCTCCCCCCCCCCCCCCCAATGCCTCCCTCTGGGCCTGGGCAAGGAGACCCACAAGGGGTCCTATACCCCCAAATCTAGGAACTTGGGGGGTGGTCTCCTCCTCCTCCTCCTCTTCTCCCCATCAAAGAGCAGCAGGCCTTGGGGTGGGCCTGGGCCAACTTGGGCCTTCCTCCCTCCCCACTCTTCCCAGCCTCCCCCCATTCCTCCCAGCCCCAGGCCCCTTCCTTCCCCCCCCCCCCCCTTAGTCACTGAAGGAAAGACCCCCGAAGCTGTGAGGCATTATGGGAGTTGAAGTTCAAAACACCAGGGGGGGGGCAGGGAAGGCCCAAGTTGGCCCAGGCCCACCCCAAGGCCTCCTTCCTTCCTTCCTTCCTGTTGGGGATCAGCCATAATCATGGGGGGGGGGGGAGAGGAGGACGGAGGAGGGGGGGCCCTTGACCACAGGGTCGGGCCCAGATTATTATTGGGGGGGGGGGGTTCTCCAGACCCGGCTCCCTCCCTCCCTCCCCAAATAAGACCCAGGCCGCCCGCCTTGCCTCCTTTTACCCCCCCCTCCCATTAGACCCTTTGCTCCTGCCCCTCCCAAGGCAAACAACCCCCCCCCCCCCCAATCATCATCATCATCATCACAACAACAACAACAACACTCCCCACTTACGGAATCCGTGAACTGCGCCCCCCGGCTTCCTTCTTCTTGTGCCCCCCCTTTTCGAGAGGGGGGGTCTGTCCTTCGGGGGGGTAAAAGAGGAGGAGGAGGAGGAGGGAGCGCCTCGCCGACAGACCCCCCCCCCTTTCGCTCCCTCCCTCCCTCCTTTCACCCCCCCATCGGGAAAAAGAGGAGGAGGAGGGGGGAATGAGGAGGAATCCTCAGGGAAGAGGAGGAGGGGGGGGCTACTCCCTGGCGGGGGGGTGCGGGCCCCCTCCCATCGCCCTTTCCCTCCCTCCCTCCCCCCTCCCTCCCCGGGCGCCCCTTTTGCCGCTAATCAATGGGGGGAAGGGGGGAAAGGGGGGAGGAAGGAAGGAAAGAGAGACGCAGAGCCCCCCCCCCTCCCCGGTGGCCCCCTCCCTCTCTAATTCGCCCCCCACCCCAACACCCCAAAATGGAGGGAGAAAGAGGAAAGGGCCCGATCCCTCCTTCTCTTCCTTCCTTCTCTCTCTTTTCCAAGCCGGGGGGGGGGGGGGGCTGGCTCCCCTCTTTTTGGGTAGGGAGGGGGTTCTGTGGGGAGGGGCGTTGGTTGGCGAGAAAAGAGAGAGAGAGAGGGAAAGAGGGAGGGAAAAAGGGAAGGAAGGAAAGAAGGAAGGAAGGAAGGAGGGAAGAGGTTGGTGCTGATGCTGCTGCTGCGGCGCTGCTGCCTTCCTCCTCCTCCTCCACCTCCTCCTCCTCTTCTTCCTCCTCTTCTTCCTCCTCCTCTTCCTCTTCTTCTGCCGCGCGTAGAATCCTGATGAGGAAGAGGAAGGAGGAAGGAAGGAAGGAGGAAGGGAGGAAGGAAGAGGCGCCGCCAATCCGGGTTCACTCCCGACTCATCCTCCTCCTCTTCATCAAGGCCTTTTTTTTTGGGGGGGGGGTTCTCCCCCTCCCTCTCTCCCCCCTCCCTTTTGAAAAGGTACCTACCCTCGGCCATTTTGGGCAAGCGGGCGAGCGTGCCTCTGAGCATGGGCAGAGCGCCTCCGTCGGAAGGAAGAAGGGAGGGAGGACACACAGGGGGAGGGGAGGGGAAGGGAGGGGAGGAAAGGGGGCCCTCCCTCCCCTTGCAAAAAGGAAAAAGGAAACTTTATATATATTTTTTATTTTATATATATTTTATAAATAACTTTTTAAATTTTTATTACATATATATATATATATATATAATAAAAATTTAAAAAGTTATTTATTATACATATATAAAATGCATTTTCATAAAAATAATAGAACTATTAAGCAGGCCTGGGCCGACTTGGTCCCTCTGATATATATATATATATATATATATATATATACATTCATAATAGTATTAATTTTTATTTATTTATTGAATTAATATTCATCATTATATATATATATATATATATAATTTATTTATTTATTTATTTATATATGTATATATATAGTGCATTTTCATTAAAATAATATGACTATTAAGCAAGCCTGGGCCAACTTGGTCCTTCCTATTTATATATATATTATTTTTACATATTTTTATTATATATATATATATAATGCATTTTCATAAAATAATATGACTATTAAACAAGCCTGGGCCAACTTGGTCCTTCTTATTTATATATATTTTATTTTACATATTTTATTTTATATATATAAAATGCATTTTCCTAAAAATAATAAAACTATTAAGCAAGCCTGGGCCAACTTGGTCCCTCCTATTTATTTATATATATATATATATATATATATATATATATATATATATAGTGCATTTTCCTAAAAATAATAAAACTATTAAGCAGGCCTGGGCCAACTTCCTATTTATATATTTTTTATTTTTACATATTTTTATGCATTTTCATAAAAAATAATAAAACTATTAAGCAGGCCTGGGCCAACTTGGTCCCTCCTATATGTGTGTGTGTGTTGAGATATATATATATATATATATATATATATATATATAATTTTTATATCTTTTATTTTTATATATTTTTATTATATATAATGCATTTTCCTAAAACTAATAAAACTATTAAGTAAGCCTAGGCCAACTTGGTCCTTCCTATTTATATATATATTATTTTACATATATTATTATTATTATTATTATTATTACTATTATTATTATTATTATTATTATATAGTGAATTTTCCTAAAACTAATAAAACTATCAAGTAAGCCTAGGCCAACTTGGTCCTCCCTATTTATATATATATTATTTTTACATATATTATTATTATTATTATTATTATATAGTGAATTTTCCTAAAAATAATAAAACTATTAAGTAAGCCTAGGCCAACTTGGTCCTTCCTATTTATATATATTTTATTTTACATATATTATTATTATTATTATTATTATTACTATTATTATTATTATTATTATATAGTGAATTTTCCTAAAACTAATAAAACTATCAAGTAAGCCTAGGCCAACTTGGTCCTCCCTATTTATATATATATTATTTTTACATATATTATTATTATTATTATTATTATTATATAGTGAATTTTCCTAAAAATAATAAAACTATTAAGTAAGCCTAGGCCAACTTGGTCCTTCCTATTTATATATATTTTATTTTACATATATTATTATTATTATTATTATTATTACTATTATTATTATTATTATTATATAGTGAATTTTCCTAAAACTAATAAAACTATCAAGTAAGCCTAGGCCAACTTGGTCCTCCCTATTTATATATATATTATTTTTACATATATTATTATTATTATTATTATTATTATATAGTGAATTTTCCTAAAAATAATAAAACTATTAAGTAAGCCTAGGCCAACTTGGTCCTTCCTATTTATATATATTTTATTTTACATATATTATTATTATTATTATTATTATTACTATTATTATTATTATTATTATATAGTGAATTTTCCTAAAACTAATAAAACTATCAAGTAAGCCTAGGCCAACTTGGTCCTCCCTATTTATATATATATTATTTTTACATATATTATTATTATTATTATTATTATTATATAGTGAATTTTCCTAAAAATAATAAAACTTTTAAGTAAGCCTAGGCCAACTTGGTCCTTCCTATTTATATATATTTTATTTTACATATATTATTATTATTATATAGTGAATTTTCCTAAAAATAATAAAACTATTAAGTAAGCCTAGGCCAACTTGGTCCTTCCTATTTATATATATTTTATTTTTACATATTTTATTATATTATATATATATATATATAATTTTATATCTTTTATTTATATATATTTTGATTATATATAATGCATTTTCATAAAAATAATATGACTATTAAGAAGGCCTAGGCCAACTTGGTCCTTCCTATTTATATATATATTTATTTATATATTTTTATTTATATATATTTTTATTATATATATAGAGAGAGAGAGCGCATTTTCATAGAAATAATAAAACTATTAAGCAAGCCTGGGCCAACTTGGTCCCTCCTGTATGTATGTGTGTGTGTGTGTGTGTGTATATATATATATATATATAATTTTTATATATTTTATTATATATATACAGAGAGAGTGCATTTTCATAGTAATAATAAAACTATTAAGCAGGCCTGGGCCAACTTGGTCCCTCCGATATATATATATATATATATATATATATATATATATATATATATGGTGCATTTTCATAAAATAATATGACTATTAAGCAAGCCTTGCTGTTAGGAATTGTGGGAGTTGAAGTCCAAAACACCTGGAGGCAAGAAGGGACCAAGTCGGCTCAGGCCTGCTATTAAGATAAGCCTTTCATTTTCCTTATTTGTTTTAGTATTCATAATAGTATTAATATTTATTTATTTATTGAATTAATTAATATCCATCATTATAATTCTTGTGGGTTTTTTCGGGCTATATGGCCATGTTCTAGAGGCATTTCTCCTGACGTTTCGCCTGCATCTATGGCAAGCATCCTCAGAGGTCTGAGGAAGCTTGCCATAGATGCAGGCGAAACGTCAGGAGAGAATGCCTCTAGAACATGGCCATATAGCCCGAAAAAACCCACAAGAACTGAGTGATTCCAGCCATGAAAGCCTTCGACAATACATCATTATAATATTTATTTATTAATTTATCGTGTGAGAAGTGAATTGAGAGTACTGCTATCATGTATTTTTTTAAAAAAAACCAAAATTATAACAATATATAATATATTATAATAGATCGTAATAATTAAGTTATTATTATATGTCAATAATAAGGCTATTAAGATATAATGGGAGTGGGATTTTGTGCTTTCATTTTTTTTCCCCTGCTGCAGTTAGGTGTGAATGTTTAGCTGATCACCTTCATTAGCATTTGAAGGCCTGCCTGAGCCTGGGAAAATCTGTTGCTGGGAGGTGTTAATCTGTGCCTGGTTTTTTCCTCTCTGGCACAGGCACAGATTAACACCTCCCAGCAACAGATTTTCCCAGGCTCAGGCAGGCCTTCAAATGCTAATGAAGGTGATCAGTTGAAACATTCATACCTAACTGCAGCAGGGAAGAGCTCCTTGCCCCACCCCAGCCATTCCACAGATATATAAACCCATTTTTCCTACTTCCAACAGACCTCACAACCTCTGAGGAAGCTTGCCATAGATGCAGGCGAAACGTCAGGAGAGAATGCCTCTAGAACATGGCTCTATAGCCCGAAAAAACCCACAAGAACCTAGTGATTCCAGCCATGAAAGCCTTCGACAATACATTATTATTATTATTATTATTATTATTATTATTATTATTATCAGCAGCAGCAGCAGCAATATTATCATTGGTGGAGTTGGAAGAGACCAGCCTTTTTCAGCCAACAAGATTTATTATTATTATTATTATTATTATTATTATTATTATTATTATTGGAAACACAACAAGATGAGTCCACAGCAAACAAGATCACTCTGCTGGCTGTTGTATCAGATCACATGTATCTAGGACTGTGTGATGTATCGGCGAATAATGCGTGCAGATCCCAGTAAGGTGGCCTTTTGCACCTGACAGGTGGTAATTTTGTCAGTGCTGATTGTGTTTAAGTGCGGGCCAAGGTCTTGAGGCACTGCACCCAGTATGCTGCCAATCACCACTGGGACCCCCTTGACAGGCTTGTGCCAGAGTCTTTGCAGTTCGATCTTTAAATCCTCATTATTATTATTATTATTATTATTATTATTATTATTATTATTTGAATCACAACAAGATGGGTCCACAGCAAATAAGATCACTCTGCTGGCTGTTGTATTGGATCACACGTTGGACCCTTCCCAAGTGTCTAGGACTGCATGATGTATCGGCGAATAATGCATCCAGATCCCAGTAAGGTGGCCTTTTGCACCTGACAGGTGGTAATTTTGTCAGTGCTGATTGTGTTTAAGTGCAGGCCAAGGTCTTGAGGCACTGCACCCAGTATGCTGCCGATCACCACTGGGACCACCTTGACTGGCTTGTGCCAGAGCCTTTGCAGTTCGATCTTTAAATCCTCATTATTATTATTATTATTATTATTATTATTATTATTATTATTATTTGAATCACAAAAAGATGGGTCCACAGCAAATAAGATCACTCTGCTGGCTGTTGTATTGGATCACACGTCGGACACTTCCCGAGTGTCTAGGACTCTGTGATGTATCAGCAAATAATGATACATCACAGAGTCCAATAAGGTGACCTTTTGCAGCTGGCAGGTGGTAATTTTGTCAGCGCCAATTGTGCTTAAGTGCAGACCAAGGTCTTGAGGCACTGCAGTGTGCCCATCACCACTGGGACCACCTTGACTGGCTTGTACCAGAGTTTTTGCAGTTCGATCTTTAAATCCTCATTATTATTATTATTATTATTATTATTATTATTATTATTAAACTCCTAGAGTTGGAAGGACACCCAAGGGCCATCCAGTCCCACCCAGCCAGAAAAGAAGATAGAATCATACTACTGCTATTATTATTATTATTATTTTACTGACACAAAAGCCCAGTATGTCACAGCAAACGAGATCTCTCTGCTGGATTTCTAATCACAAAATCACAAGTCAAACACTTCCCAAGTGTCTAGGACTCTGTAATGTTTATTATTATTATTATTATTATTATTATTATTATTATTATAATATCTTACCCTTTGACACCTGGCCTCCTATTAACCCTATTATTATATTGCATTGTATTATTATTTTACTGACACAAAAGCATTGTATGTCACAGCAAAGGAGATCTCTCTGCTGGATTTTGTATCACAAAATCACAATTTGAACCCTTCCCAAGTGTCTACGACTCTGTAATGTGTTTTTGAATGTTGTGCGCAGATCCAAGTCAGGTGGCCTTTTGTAGTTGACAAGTTGTGATTTTGTCGATGTTTATTGTTTCCAAATGCCGTCTGAGATCTTTTGGCACGGCACCCAGTCTGACCATTATGACCACTGGCACCACCTGTGCTGGTTTATGCCGCAAGAGCCTTTGCCGTTCAATTTTGAGATCCTGATAGCGGCTGAGTTTCTCCTGCTGTTTTTCCTCAATGCGACTCTCACCTGGAATGGCGACATCAATCATCCAGACTTTTTTCTTTTCCACAATTGTGATGTCAGGCGTGTTGTGTTTAAAAACTTTGTCAGTCTGGATTCGGAACTCCCACAGGATTTTGCCGTGTTCATTTTCCACAGCCTTTGCGGGTTGATGATCCCTTTACCAGTTCTTGACTCCTGGCAGGTGGCCCTTGTGACATAAGTCCCAGTGAATCCTTTGTGCCACAGAGTTGTGCCTCTGTTTGTAGTCCGTCTGTGCAATTTTCTTGCAGCAGCGGAGGAGATGGTCCATGGTTTCATCTGCTTCCTTGCACAGTCTGCATTTTGGGTCATCCGCTGATTTTTCGATCCTGACCTTAATGGCCTTTGTCCTGATGGCTTGCTCCTGGGCTGCAAGAACCAGGTCTTCTTCTGCCTCCTTCTTCAGGGTTCCATTCGTGATTAGCCATCACCAGGTCTTCTCCTTGTCAACTTTTCCCTCAATCTTCTCAAGGAACTGCCCATGCCATGCTTTGTGGTGCCAGCTGTCAGCTCTGGTTTGGAGTGCAGTTTTGTTGTACTGACTCTTTGTCTGTTGTGCTTTGAGAAGTTTCTGATTATTGACTTCAATTAAAGCAGGTTCTTGGCTTTCCTTGACATATGGAATATTGTGTCCAATTCTGGGCACCACAATTCAAGAGAGATGTTGACAAGCTGGAATGTGTCCAGAGGAGAGCAACTCAAATCATCAAGGGTCTGGAGAACAAGCCCTATGAGGAGCAGCTTAAGGAGCTGGGCATGTTTAGCCTGAAAAAGAGAAGGATGAGAGGAGACATGATAGCCATGTATAAATACATGAGAGGAAGCCACAGGGAGGAGGAGGGAGCAAGCTTGTTTTCTGCTTCCTTGGAGACTAGGACGCAATGGAACAATGGCTTCAAACTACAAGAGAGGAGATTCCATCTGAACATGAGGCTATACAGATCTACATTCCACAATCTTCTCAAGGAACTGCCCACGTAAGGCTTTGTTGTGACAGCTGTCAGCCCTGGTTTGGAGTGCAGTTTTCTTGTACTGACTCTTTGTCTGCTGTGCTTCGAGAAGTTTCCGATTACTGACTTCAATGGGCTTTCCTTGACATCTTCTGCCTTTCAATGACAGAGTTTGCTGGAGGACTGCCACTCCCATCAGCCCTGGCGGCATTCCCCCATTGCAAAACTAACATGAAGCCTTCATGTTTTAAAAAACATGTAAAAATATTTAATTTTACATGTTTTAAGCAATTTTTTAACGGTAAGTCTCAGTTTAGTGCAGTGGTTCTCAACTTTCCTAATGCTGTTACCCCTTAATACAGTTCCTCATGTTGTGGTGACCCCCAACCATAACCCTAACATTATGAATCGCCATGTAAATAATGATCTTCAGGATGTACTTTCATTCACTGGACCAAATTTGGCACAAATATCCGGTATGCCCAAATTTGAATACTGGTGGGGTTGGCGGGGGGGGGGGGGGGTGTTGATTTTGTCATTTGGGAGTTGTAGTTGCTGGGATTTATAGTTCACCTACAATCAAAGAGCATTCCGAACCCCTACCAACAATGGAATTGAACCAAACTTGGCACACAGTTCTCCCATGACCAACAGAAAATACTGGAAGGGTTTAGTGGGCATTGACCTTGAGTTTGGGAGTTGTAGTTCGCCTACATCTAGAGAGCACTGTGGGCTCAAACAATGATGGATCTGGAGCAAACTTGGCACGGATACTCAATATGCCCAAATGTGAACACTGATGGGGTTTGGGGAAAATAGACTTTGACATTTGGGAGTTGTACTTGCTGGGATTTATAGTTCGCCTACAATCAAGGAGTGTTCTGAACCCCACCAATGATAGAATTGGGCCAAAATTCCCACACAGAACCTCCATGACCAACAGAAAATACTGTGTTTTCTGATGGTCTTTGGCAACTCCTCTGACACACCTTCGTGACCGCCCCCCCAGGGGTCCCGACCCCCAGGTTGAGAAACACTGGCTTAGTGGGACTGCAGATGCACTCCAGATAAACATAAGGCAGGAATGCACTACAGAAAGTGCAAAGTTAGAGTGACTATGTGTATATTACTATATATGTATATATGGAAATGGAGATGAGCACCGCCTCCAGAGCCGGAAATGAAAGGAGAAGCCTTTGCCTGTGTATTTGCGTTGCATTGTATGTCATTGTAACAAGGCATTGCATGTTTGCTTGTGTCTGTTTAAATGCTGCAATCCACTCTGAGTCCCCTCGGGGAGAAGGGCAGAATATATTATTTTATTTTATTTATTTATTTGCAGCTTTTCTATTCCGCCCTTCTCCTCACCCCATAGCAGGGGACTCAGGGCGGATTACACATATATGGCAAACATTCAAGGCCAATTTTAACATACAACATATACAGACGTACACAGAGACTATTTAACTTTTTCTGGCCACCCGGGGAGCTGTCGCTTTCCTCGTCCATCTGCGATGCTGATGAAGCCCTTCCACATTCCCCGCATGCTTCCCCGCTGGAATGCTTTGCTGGAGTCTTTTTTATGGCCTCCTAAATCAGTTAATTTAACCTCCCCACACTTTAAGGTGGTACCTAATTTTCCTACTTGACAGATGCAACTGTCTTTTGGGTTGCAAAGGTCAACAACAGGCTGCACACAATTGGTTGGAAGCCCACTCCAACCCGGGCTGGCTTCGAACTCATGACCTTTTTGGTCAGAGTGATCTTATGCAGCTGACACTCAGCCAACTGCGCCACAATCCCGGTAATATAAACAAAGTGTTATGTTGTTGTTGTGTTAATGGTGGAGGGGTGGGGGAGCTGGGAGTATACCATGCATAAATATAATGCAGGAATATACTGCAAAAAGTTTATGTGCATACATATGTCTCTGTGTGTGCTATATACACACACACATACATACATACATGTACCTATACAGATCTACATTCCTCTTCTGTTGAGTTTTGGGCAGCCAAAGCAACCCTGGTGATGCTTTTCCTTTGCCTCTTCCCTTCTGAAATGGGCCAATTGAATAGTCAGCCCTCGCCTCCTTGGGCCCGTTGTTACATGTTGTTGTTGTTGTTGTTGTTCTGAAACAGTCCAGGCCATCCAAGTGATCCTGCAGCCTGAAGTGCCTCCCTTGTTGTCATCAGAGGCCCTCATCCCTCAGGCTAAGACCATGTGTAATTTTAATCGATACGTATTTTAACTCATTATGATATGATGTTTTTAGATTTTACTATTAGCATTGAATCCTTGCTGTAAGCCGGGCTGAGTCCCTCTGCGGAGGTTGAGAAGATCGGGATATAAAAGTTTTAAATAAATAATAATAAATAAATAAACAGCCAGATAGATGCAATTAGTGCATTCGTTGCAACACATCCGTTGCAATACATGGATGCACTGAATTATAAAATAATGATAGTAAATAAATAAATAAATATTAATATTGCTGACATGAATACTTAAAATTAATAACAATATATTATAATGTACTATGTGTAAATATCCCAGTGGGTGCCTTTGGACAAGAGATTTTCACACATAGAATCCTAGAATCCTAGAGTTGGAAGAGACCTCGTGGGCCATCCTCCAGTCCAACCCCATTCTGTCAAGAAGCAGGAATAGTGCATTCAAAGCACCCCTGACAGATGGCCATCCAGCCTCTGCTTAAAAGCCTCCAAAGAAGGAGCCTCCACCACACTCCGGGGCAGAGAGTTCCACTGCTGAACGGCTCTCTCAGTCAGGAAGTTCTTCCTCGTGTTCAGATGGAATCTCCTCTCTTGTAGTTTGAAGCCATTATTCCATTGTGTCCTAGTCTCCAAGGAAGCAGAAAACAAGCTTGCTCCCTCCTCCTCCCTCTGGCTTCCTCTCACATATTGATACATGGCTATCATATCTCCTCTCATCCTTCTCTTCTTCAGGCAGAACATTCCCAGCTCCTTAAGCCACTCCTCATAGGGCTTGTTCTCCAGACCCTGGATCATTTTAGTTGCCCTCCTCTGGACTTCATCTTGGCCTCTACTATCCTTCCCTCCAATGAGCAGTGTGTGTATATGTGTGTGTATATATTTGTGTATATGTATGTTTTTGTGTGTATATATTTTTTGTGCATGAGTTGTAATGTATTTTTTTGCCTTTTTAAGTCTCTTCTGCTGTATTTTTCAGTGTTTTTAGGAGTGATGGTCACTTGTTGGCCTAAGAGGTGTCTTGTGTCCAAATTTGGTGTCAATTCACCCAGTGGTTTTTGAGTTATGTTAATCCCACCAACGAATATTACATTTTTATTTATATACTAGCTGTCCCCTGCCACGCATTGCTGTGGCCCGGTCTGTGTATGTGTTTTGTGTGTGTATATATGTGTGTGTATATTTGTGTATATGGGTATATATGTGGTTTTGTGCACGCGTTGTCATGTATTTTGTATTTTTTGGCTTTTTAAGTCCCTTCTGTTGTGTTTTTCAATGTTTTATGAGTGATGGTCACTCGTTGGCCTGAGGTGTCTTGTGTCCAAATTTGGTCTCAATACGTTCAGTGGTTTTTGCATTATATGTTAATCCCACAAATGAGCATTACATTTTTATTTATATTGTTGTTCATTCGTTCAGTCGTTTCTGACTATTAGTGACTTCATGGACCAGTCCAAGCCAGAGCTCCCTGTATGTGTGTGTGTATGTATGTATATGTATATGGGTTGTTGTAGGTTTTTGGGGCTATATGGCCATGGTCTAGAGGCATTCTCTCCTGACATTTTGTCTGCATCTATGGCAAGCTTCCTCAGAGGTAGTGAAGATGCTTGCCATAGATGCAGGCGAAACATCAGGAGAGAATGCCTCTAGACCATGCTCATATAGCCCGAAAAAACCTACAACAATCCAGTGATTCTGGCCACGAAAAGCCTTTGACAATATATAGATAGAGAGATAGATAGATAGATTACTATTATTATTCCTGTTTGAAGCCGCTGCCTCTTTTTTTCAGGGAGTTTGCAACGACTGTTGACATCTGTTTTGTTGCCGTTTACGCCGTTTTGCATTTTCCCGGCGTGTTGCTCTTCCTTCAGATTCACCTGCAATTCATAGGTAGGAAGTGCAAAAGGGATGAATGTAAACCGGGTTCTGGAGCTGAGCTGCACAGATTGGCTTGACGTTTTCATCCCTCGAGATCAATGCAGCAGTGTGAGCTGGGGAAGCCTCTCTCCTCCTGGCTCGTGACCTCTTCTTCTCCCAGGTGAGCAGCAGCAGCAGGTGAGAAAGGACTTTCTCTCCCTTTTCAAGAGGGCCCTTGGTCAAATATTCCTCCCCTTGAGGAAGGCTAGGCTTCCAAGCCCCAAACGTATCGGCAGGAGGAGGCCCTTTCCAGGCAGAACAAGAATGCATGCTTTGGATGCATCTACACCGTGCAATGAATGCGGTTTGGCAGCACCTGGGCTCCTAAGGCTCCATGCTATGGAATCCTGCTATGGAGCAGTCTGTTGACAAGAGACGACTCCACTTTCTCTGCTCACACATCCCAAGACACTGTTGCATTCAACCAAGGGGTGCCAACCGCATGGACTCCAAAGTGCAGATGCTCCCAGGCCTCAGAGGGCTTTTCCTCACTCTCAGCCCATTCCTCCTGCTTTATTTACCTCCAAACCTTAAAGAAGGAGCATAGCAATACAACAATTTTCTCTGTGACTCCTTTCAGGTGTTCCATGAGCATTTAATGCAGACGAGTGCACACTTCAGGTCATAAGGGACAGAGAGTTTCATCTACGCTGATGATCATGCCATCACCACCCAAGCAATGAGGTTTGAAATGGTTGAACAGAAGCTCTCTGAAGCTCTCTTACTGCCTATTCCAGGGAAAACCAGTTGATTCCTACTCCATCTAAAACACAGACATGCGCTTTTCACCTTAAGAACAGACAAGCATCTCAAGCTCTGAGGAAACAATCTATGTTGATGATCGTGCCATCACTGCTCAAGCAGGGAGATTTGGAAAGGTTAACAGAGGTTCTCTGAAGCTTTAGGTGCTCTTACTGCCTATTACAGGGAACACCAGCTGATTCCTCATCTATCTAAAATGCAGACATGTGCTTTTCACCTTAAGAACAGACAAGCATCTCAAGCTCTGAGGAAACAATCTATGTTGATGATCGTGCCATCACTGCTCAAGCAGGGAGATTTGGAAAGGTTAACAGAGGTTCTCTGAAGCTTTAGGTGCTCTTACTGCCTATTACAGGGAACACCAGCTGATTCCTCATCTATCTAAAATGCAGACATGTGCTTTTCACCTTAAGAACAGACAAGCATCTCAAGCTCTGAGGAAACAATCTATGTTGATGATCGTGCCATCACTGCTCAAGCAGGGAGATTTGGAAAGGTTAACAGAGGTTCTCTGAAGCTTTAGGTGCTCTTACTGCCTATTACAGGGAACACCAGCTGATTCCTCATCTATCTAAAATGCAGACATGTGCTTTTCACCTTAAGAACAGACAAGCATCTCAAGCTCTGAGGAAACAATCTATGTTGATGATCGTGCCATCACTGCTCAAGCAGGGAGATTTGGAAAGGTTAACAGAGGTTCTCTGAAGCTTTAGGTGCTCTTACTGCCTATTACAGGGAACACCAGCTGATTCCTCATCTATCTAAAATGCAGACATGCGCTTTTCACCTTAAGAACAGACAAGCATCTCAAGCTCTGAGGAAACAATCTATGTTGATGATCGTGCCATCACTGCTCAAGCAGGGAGATTTGGAAAGGTTAACAGAGGTTCTCTGAAGCTTTAGGTGCTCTTACTGCCTATTACAGGGAACACCAGCTGATTCCTCATCTATCTAAAATGCAGACATGTGCTTTTCACCTTAAGAACAGACAAGCATCTCAAGCTCTGAGGAAACAATCTATGTTGATGATCGTGCCATCACTGCTCAAGCAGGGAGATTTGGAAAGGTTAACAGAGGTTCTCTGAAGCTTTAGGTGCTCTTACTGCCTATTACAGGGAACACCAGCTGATTCCTCATCTATCTAAAATACAGACATGTGCTTTTCACCTTAAGAACAGACAAGCATCTCGAGCTCTGAGGATTGCCTGGGAAGGAATTCCATGGGAGCATTGCAGCACACCAAAATACCCGGGAGTCACTCTGGACCGTGCTCTGACTTAAAAGAAGCGCACTATATTTCTCATTTGATTGCTATGACTCAATGCTAATGCTTCCCACCTAATTCATGGGAAATTTGCTACAAAACAGGAGCTTCTTTGTTGAGTTCCAGGGCCAGAGAAGCAGGTGGCAAAAACAGAAGAACGGCCTGCCTCAGGGGAGCGTGCTCAACCCATCCATGTTCAACATCTACACAAATGACCAGCCACTGCCAGGAGGGACAGAGAGCTTCATCTATGCTGATGATCATGCCATTACTGCTCAAGCAGGGAGCTTTGAGGTGGTTGAAAAGAAGCTCTCCGAAGCTCTAGGTGCTCTTACTGCCTATGACAGGGAAAACCAGTTGATTCCTAATCCATCTAAGACACAGACATGTGCTTTTCACCTTAAGAACAGGCAAGCATCTCGAGCTCTGAGGAAACAATCTATGCTGATGATTGTGCCATCACTGCTCAACTGGGAGATTTGAAAAGGTTGAACAGAAGCTCTCTGAAGCTCTAGGTGCTCTTACGACCTATTACAGGGGAAATCAGCTGATTCCTAATCCATCTAAAACACAAACATGTGCTTTTCATCTTAAGAACAGACAAGCATCTTGAGGTCTGAGGATGACCTGGGAAGGAATCCCACTTGAGCATTGCAGCACACCCAAATACCCAGGAGTCACTCTGGACCGTGCTCTGACTCACAAGAAGCACTGCTTGACTATCACACAAAAAGTGGGTGCTACAAATAATATGGTATAAAAGCCGACTGGCACAACCTGGGGATCACAACCAGACACAGTGAAGGCATCTGCCTTTGCGCTTGGCTATTCTGCTCCTGGATACACATGCCCAGTGTGGAACACATCCCACCACGCTACAACAGTGGTTGTGGCTCATAACGAGACATGCCGCATTATCACGGGGTGTGTGCGCCCTACACCGCTGGAGAAATTGTGCTGTTTAGCCGGTATTGCACCACCTGACATCAGTTGGGAAGCAGCAACCAGTAGTGAAAGGACCAAGGCAGTGGCATCTTTGGACCATCCTCTGTTCGGATATCAGGTAGTACGTCAATGCCTTAAATCAAGAAATAGCCTCCTGAGATCTACAGAGATACTCGCAGGAACACCCCAGCAAGTACTGTATTTTCAATTAACTTCTGACAAGAGAAATAAACAAACACACACCCTGGGCAGTATTCCATCTCCACTGGCTTGACTACCATCCGATCCTCTGGAGATGCCGGCCACAGGTGCAGGAAATACTTCTAAATATCCAGGTATCTCACATACAATCTGGACTCTTGATCAGGGCTGCAACTTCTAATTAGCGGACAAGTCAAAAGCGAGGGGACTCGGTTAGGTTTCCACTTAATTGCAAAGCACATTTCCTAATTTCAGTCTACATTATTCCCAAATAAGCCGGAAGGGTTGTGAGGAAGGTGAGGTGCTTCTCCCAACTTACTATCCTATAAATAAAATGCCCCAAACCATTATCTACATTCTCAACTGGTTTGGACCCTTCCCACTCCACTCCCACTGCTTTCCTCTTGTGGTTTCCTCCCGTTTTACAAAACCTATTATTTACCCAGTTTTATTGTGTTTTAATTTATTACAGGAGTGTTAGGAGAGCGATCTGTGTCCATTTGTCTTTTGTTGTTGACGGGATGAGTGGACTCATCAATCAAGAGATCTGCCTATCTGTTACTTCAGGAAAGATGGAAGGCTTCCTTTATGACGGTGTTACGTTCCTATACATTCATTGCTATTCCTGTCAGAAATATTAAATATTAACTAGGTAGTTTTGATTACAAAAGTGTGAGTCAAGCATTGAAAGAGTGAGTAGGCCAAAATCCATTAGAGTCAGTGTACCAAAGCTAGTGTAGTACGAAGGAGATTGAGTAGGCCAAAGCCTGTTAAGAGTTAATGGACCAAAGCTAGTGTCGTCCTGATGAGAGTGAGTAGGCCAAAGCCTGTTAGAGTCAGTGTGCCAAAGCGAGTGTCATCCAGAGGAGAGTGAGTAGGCTGAAGCCTGTTAAGAGTCAGTGGGCCAAAGCTAGTGCTGTCCTGATGAGAGTGAGTAGACCAAAGCATGTTAATCAGTGTGCCAAAGCTAGTGTCGTCCTGATGAGAGTGAGTAGGCCAAAGCCTGTTAAAGAGTCAGTGTGCCAAAGCTAGTTTTATCCTGATGAGAGTAGGCCAAAGCCTGTTAGAGTCAGTGTGCCAAAGCCATCCTGATGAGAGTGAGTAGGTCAAAGCCCCTTAAAGTCAGTGTGCCAAAGCTAGTGTCATCCTGATGAAAGTGAGTAGGCCAAAGCCTGTTAGTCAGCGTGCCAAAGCATCGTCCTGAGGAGAGTGAGTAGGCCGAAGCCTGTTAAAGTCAGTGAGCCAAAACTAGTGTCATCCTGAGGAGAGCGGGTAGGCCAAAGCCTGTTAGAGTCAGTGAGCCAAAGCAAGTGTTGTTCTGAGGAGAGCGAGTAGGCCAAAGCCTGTTAAGAGTCAAAGCTAGTGTCATCCTGAGGAGAGCGAGTAGGCCAAAGCCTGTGAGAGTTAGCGTGCCAAAAGTAGTGTCGTCCTGAGGAGAGTGAGTAGACCAAAGCGTGTTAGTCAGTGTGTCAAAGCTAGTGTCGTCCTGAGGGGAGTGAGTAGGCCAAAGCGTGTTAAAGAGTCAGTGTGCCAAAGCTAGTTTCACCCTGAGGAGAGCGAGTAGGCCACTGTTAGAGTCAGTGTGCCAAAGCTAATGTTGTCCTGAGGGGAGTGAGTAGGCCAAAGCCTCTTAAAGTCATTGGGCCAAAGCTAGTGTAGTCCTGAGGAGAGTGAGTAGGCCAAAGGCCTTTAGAGCCAGTGGGCCAAAGCTAGTGTCGTCCTGAGGAGAGCGAGTAGGCCCAAGTCTGTTAGAGTTGGTGGGCCAAAGCAAGTGTCGTCCTGAGGAGAGTGAGTAGGCCGAAGCATGTTAAGAGTCGGTGGGCCAAAGCTAGGGTCGTCCTGAGGAGAGCGAGTAGGCCCAAGTCTGTTAGAGTCAGTGTGCCAAAGCTAATGTTGTCCTGAGGGGAGTGAGTAGGTCAAAGCCTGTTAGAGTCAGTGGGCCAAAGCTAGTGTAGTCCTGAGGAGAGTGAGTAGGCTGAAGCCCGTTAGAGTCAGTGGGTCAAAGCTAGTGTCGTCCTGAGGAGAGTGAGCAGGCCCAAGTCTGTTAGAGTCGGTGGGCCAAAGCTAGTGTCGTCCTGAGGAGTGTGAGATAAACCTCTGTGTGAGAGAAGCCTCGGGTAAAAGAAGCTTTAGGTTAAAGGCCTAGAGCCTTTAACCTAGGCAACTATGTGAAGGCAACTATGTGAAGCTCCTGTGTAATATCAGTGTGAGAGGCGGCTCTGTGAGAGTGAAGCTGTTTATCTGAATGAGCAGGAAACCCAGCATGGAAGTAAAGAAGGAAGTATAAAGGACTTTCTGTGTATTGTGGAAACCTTGTTCTTGCAAATAGTGCAACTATATTATTTTACTATAAAGAAAAGCCTCCAAAGGAAGAGCAAACATTGGTCGGTGTGTTGTTGTTCTTTGTATCACTTTGGGCTCCTGGTGCTTGGTCACGCTGCTGCTTGTTTATGAGAAGGGTCTTTCATTTCATTACTATCTATGCTGACGATCGTGCCATCACCGCTCAAGCAGGGAGCTTTGAAAGGGTTGAACAGAAGCTCTCCAAAGTTTTAGGTGTTCTTACTGCCTATTACAGGGAAAACCAGTTGATTCCTAATCCACTGGTTTCCCAAAAGCGTCGTCCTTCGGCCCATCGCGAGAACAGACCACGCCTCAGACACCCCAAGTGCTTCATTTTCCTTTTGTTTAATTGTAATACCCGGTAACAAAATCCTCCCGCGGCTATGGGGACGAATCCAGTTAGCAAGAAACCCGGTCAGGGAAGTGGTTACGGGCCATGAGGAGGGCAATTTGGGGAGGGGGGGGTCAGGGCAAATGGGGTCAAGAGGGGAAGCGGAGACCCGGCCATGGAAGAGGAGGCCTTTGCGGTCAAGGGAGGGGAAGGGGGCAAAATAAAAATCCACGCTGTTGGGCCGAATGGCGGGGAAACGGGATGGAAGCCAACGAGATTTTCCAGCAGAGTGAGGGGCTTGGAAGACGGTGCCCAGGTCGCCTGACCCCCAACATTAAGAAGTATTATTATGGCTGATCCCAACAGGAAGAAGACCTTAAGTCAGGCATGGGCAAACTTTGGCCCTCCGGGTGTCTTGGACTTCAACTCCCACCATTCCTGACAGCCTCAGGACCCTTCCTTTTCCCCCTCAGCCGCTTAAGCGGCTGAGGGGGAAAAGGAAGGGTCCTGAGGCTGTCAGGAATGGTGGGAGTCCAAAACACCTGGAGGGAGGGCCACATTTGGCCCAAGCCTGCTCTAGAACCGAGCCCGGAAGTAGGAGGAAGAGGGGGAGCCGGGGAGCAGTGACCCACTGCCCCCTCGCCCCCCCAGCCCCCCTCAAACGCCCCCAATCTGGACGTTCTCCACCTGGATGTTCTCGAAGTGGACGCCCCCGTCGGTCGGGTAGATCTCGATGGTCTCCAGCACGGGGATGGTCTCCATGATGGTCACGGTGTTGCCGTACACCTGCTCGCCCGGTCCCGAGGGGGGAGTGGCGGTCGTGGTGGTGGATGTGGCCGCTGCAGCTGCCGCCGCCGCTGCTGCCGCGATGGCCTCGTCCATGACCTCCTTCTCGTGCTGCAGGCGCTGCTGCTGGTGCAGCTTGCGGTGCTTCCAGAGGTTGGAGAAGGAGCGGTAGGCCTTACCGCAGTCGTCGCAGTTGTAGGGCCGCTCGCCGGTGTGGATGCGCTTGTGCTCGGCCAGGCGCACGGCGATGGTGAACGCCTTGCCGCACTCCCCGCACTTGAAGGGCTTCTCCCCGGTGTGCAGGCGCTGGTGGTCCTTGAGGTGGGTGGACTGCCGGAAGGCTTTGCCGCAGTCCAGGCAGGGGTAGGGGCGCTCCCCGGTGTGGATGCGGCGGTGCACCTGCAGTGAGGTCTCCGTGCTGAAGAGCTTCTTGCAGTCGCCACACTCGTACGCCTTGGAGGGGGCCCGGCGGGGCCGCGGAGGAGGGGGCGGTGGGGTGGGCGGCTCTGGGGGCCCCTCCTGCCCTGGCGGGACCGCTCCGGGGGGTACGCCAAGATCACCGTGGAGGCGCTCATGGGCCCGCAGCTGTGCGGTGGAGCCCACTTTCTTGCTGCAGACGGAGCACTCAAAGTGGCGGCTCATCTTGCCGCACTTGTGCTCCCGCAGCTGCTCGGCGGAGACGAAGGCAGCCCCGCAGCCAGAGGTGCAGCGGTGAGGCTGCTGACCGGTGTGGCTGAGCTGGTGGACCTCCAGCAGGCGGCGGAGCAGGAAGGAGCGGCCGCAGGTCTGGCACTTGTAGGGGTACTCGCCCGTGTGGTGGTAGCGGTGCATGAGTAGGCGGTAGGGCCGGTGGAAGACGCTGCCGCACTCCTGGCACTTGTAAGGGTAGAGGCGGTTGTGCACCAGGAGGTGCTGCTGGAGGGTGGAGCTCTGGGTGAAGCACTTCTGGCAGATCTCGCAGCGGTAGGGCCGCTCGCCCGTGTGCGTCAGCCGGTGGCGCTGCAGGTTGGCCGGGGAGTTGAAGCTCTTGCTGCATTCCTTGCAATGGAAGGGCCGCTCCCCGGTGTGGGTCAGCAGGTGGTTGCGCATGTGCGACTTCTTCTTGAACATCTTCCCGCAGGTCGGGCACTTGTGGCGCCGCTCCATCTTGTGGGCAAAGCGCTGGTGGCGCGAGAGCTGGTTCTGCTTGGGGAAGGTCTTGTCGCACATCTGGCAGGGGAACTCCCCCGGCCCCTGGGCCCCGCCGCTCCTCACAGAGAGGGCCACGTCCCTCACCGAGCAGATGAGGGCCACCGGGACCACCTCGTCCTCCTCCTGCTGCTGCTCCGGGACCTCCATCGGAGTCGCCTCCCCTTCCCCGTGCTCTTCCTCTTCTTCCTCCTCCTCCTCCTCCTCCAACGGCTGGTCCTCAGGGGGAGAGCTGGGTGTGTCGGGGGCCTCGCCAGAGCTGTGGGAGCGCCGGTGGTAGAGGAACTTGGTCATGTTGATGAAGGTCTTCCCGCAGGTGCAGCGGTACAGCGGGTTGGAAGAGTGGGTGCGCCGGTGGGCGAGGAGCACAGCCTCCGTGCCGAAGCCCAGGCCGCAGTCCACACACAGGAAGCGCGACTCCCCGCTGTGCTCCTCGCGGTGCTTCTCCAGGGCGCCCGGCGAAGGCAGGACCTTGGCGCAAAGTGGGCACTTGAAGGCACCCTGTTGGTGGCTGCGCATGTGCAGCTGGAGCTTGTGGGCCGAGGGGCAGAGCTGGTTGCACTCCACGCACAGGAGCGCTTTGGAGGCCGGCTTCGTGGCTTTACGGGGCGGCGGGGGCAGTGGCTGCTCCCCAGAGGTGTTCTTGAGCTCGTAGCTGTGGTCTGAGGCTGTGACGCTGGAGGGGGCCGCAGCCACTACCCCGTTGTGCCCCGCTGTCGCCGAGGTCGGGGTCTGCTTCGCCTCCGCCACTGTTGGCAAGGAAGCCAGGGCCTCTCTGACCTGGGGCCCCGGGGGTGCCTGGATGACGTGGTGGGTGGCTTGGTGCTCCACGAACTCCGCGGTGGACTGGAAGAGCTGGAGGCAGTCGCCGCACTCGTAGATGAGGAGCTGCACGGTGCCCCCCAGGGCGGCCCCCTCCTCGGGCTTCCGGTAGGAGTGCTCCAAACTGACGAGGGCCCGGCTCTGGGGTGGGTGGGCTGGGGGTGGCGGCTCGAGGGGCTTGCGGTGGCTCTGGCGGTGGGCGAGCCAGACGTCCTGGCTGGCGAAGAGGGCCTTGCACTCGGTGCACTCGTAGTGGATCTGGCTGGAGCTCACCAGCGCCTTGGCCAGGGGCTCCGACTCCTGGGCCGCCATCTTGAAGTGCATCTCCTGGTGCTCCAGCAGCTGGGCCGGGGAGAGCAGGATCTGCCCGCACTCCAGGCACTGGTACTGGCTCTCCTGGACGGCCAGGGTCTGGAACACGGCGCCCTCGCCTCCTGCCACCAGCCCGGCCTCCGCCAGGCCCACCACCTCGTACTGCTGCGGCTGGTGGTGCTGCTGCGGCTGCTGCTCCGGGGAGCAGAGGTGGGTCTCCTGGTGCACCACAGCTTCCTCCAGGCTGCCAAACTGCTGGTTGCACTCTGAACAGACATAGTGGTGCTCCACGTACAGGAGCGTCTCCTCGGGGGACTCCGCCATGGCAGGGAGGGGGTCCCGCCTGCTGAAAACAAGAAAGAGAGAGAGGGGGGCCATGAATGTAGACAGTTTTTACTGAACTTTTGAGAAGACATTACCAGGTCTGTTGAGAATTTTGCTTTCTCCCAGTATATAGCCAGTGAACGATTGTGTGTCTCCCCCTCCCTTCTCTCCTGCATTGCTAGGTACACGCACACACACACACACAATATCTCTCTTTGCATGGTGGAATGGAATGGAGGCCAGTCAGGCTGCTGTCGTGTTCTCTATTAGAAATGATAATTGGGAGGAAAATAATCTAATCTCGCTCCGGTTGCCTGCACAATTCCACCGTCAGCTTCGGAAGAGAGAGCGACAGGACGCAAGATGGACCTGTCCTTGCAGAGACCCAGGGGGAAACGGATTTGGAAGCGGACAGCGTTCATCGGCCAGTCTTTTTAAAAAAATAATTACTGAAAAATGTTGTAAATCATGAAAGTGCTGCTACATCTATGAAGGGAAGAAACCCCCCATTCTAGCTTTCTCTCTGTCTTCTATGGGTATACACGTGCTTTTGAGTTTTCAGTCAACTTATCCCTTACAAATAATTCTGCTCCTTTATCTCACCCTGAGTTTTTAAATCATTTTATGTACATGCGGCCTGCTCACTGTTATGTTTGGTTTACAGCTTTTTTTTCTTTTTCTCTTTATGTTTTGTACATATGGTTTATATGCTTACATGTTTTATACTTTAATGCTATGTTGTTTATTTTATTGCATTTTGTATCTTATTTTATTGTAATCTGTTGTTTGGGCTTGGCCTCATGTAAGCCACCCCAAGTCCCCATTGGGGGAGATGATGGCGGGGTATAAAGAATATTATTATTATTATTAGGTTCTTGTGGGTTTTTTCGGGCTATAGAGCCATGTTCTAGAGGCATTCTCTCCTGACGTTTCGCCTGCATCTATGGCAAGCATCCTCAGAGGGAGTGAGGTCTGTTAGAACTAGGAAAAAGGGTTTATATATCTGTGGAATGGCTGGGGTGGGGCAAAGAGCTCTTCTCTGTTGGAGCCAGGTGTGAATGTTTCAGCTGACCACCTTCATTAGCATTGGAAGGCCTGGCTGAGCCTGGGAAAATGTCTACATAGGGACCACCAAACGCAGCGCCCAAACACGTATCAAGGAACAGGAATGGCACTGCAGACTACTTCAACCAGAGAAGTCAGCCATAGCACAGCACCTGATGAACCAGCCTGGACACAGCATATTATTGGAGAACACAGAAATGCTGGACCACACCAACAACCACCAGGTCAGGCTACACAGAGAAGCCACTGAAAGACACAAGAAGCATGTGGACAATTTCAACAGAAAGGAAGAGACCATGAAAATGAACAAAATCTGGCTACCAGTATTAAAAAAACTCTAAAATTACAACAGCAAAACAGCAGAGAGGAAACAACCAGGCACAGATTAACACCTCTCAACAAAACATTTTCCCAGGCTCAGGCAGGCCTTCAAATGCTAATGAAGGTGATCAGTTGAAACATTCTCACCTAACTGCAGCAGGGAAGAGCTCCTTGCCCCACCCTGGTCATTCCACAGATATATAAACCCATTGTCCTAATTCCAACAGACCTCACTACCTGTGAGGATGCTTGCCATAGATGCAGGCGAAACGTCAGGAGAAATGCCTCTAGAACATGGCTCTATAGCCCGAAAAAACCCACAAGAACCTAGTGATTCCAGCCATGAAAGCCTTCGAAACAATACATCATCATCATCATCATCATCATTATTACCATCATTATGCCAACTCCAAGAATTTCACAGGTGTTTCCTAAGTAAGTTATTTTGCCAGCTTCGTCCTCTACAATAGTGGTTCCCAGCCTTTGTTCCTCCAGGTGTTTTGGACTTCAACTCCCACAATTCCAGTTGGCTGAGATGTGTGGGAGTTGAAGTCCAAAAGAACCAGAGGATTAAAGGCTGGGAATCACTGCTCTAAAATACGCCCTCCATGCATTTGTCATCGAGACACCTGTCAACTGATGAATTCTGACCCTATGAATCCCTTCGGATTTTTAAAAGCAAGGAGTCTTTCAAGATGGTCCCCCTTGAAATGGAGTCCACAGCCCTGGGATTTGTTGACATCCAAATATTAACCAGGACTGGTCCTGTTTAGCTTCAGAGACTCCATTGTGAGCAGCAGAGGGTCCAAGGAGACACCAAGACTCTTTACAGAAGGTGACGGACGGAGTGTCTCGCCATCCAGGGTAGGCAGCTGGACCTCCCTCCCTCCCTCCTGGATGGCCCAGCCAAAGGATCCCCGTCTTTGCTGGATTCACCTTCAACCTGCTGGCACGCAACCATCCAGTCACGGCCTCAAGGCACTGATGGAAATTTCCCGGTACAGAGTCCGGCCAGCCCTCCATCCTCAGAATGAGCTGAGTGTCGTCAGCGTACTGGTGGCACCCCATCCCAAAGCTCCACACCAGTCAGGCTGGGGTGGTCCATGCCTTGGTCACCTCAAGATTGGATTACTGCAATGCGCTCTATGTAGGGCTGTCCTTGAAAACAGCTCAGAAATTCCAACTGGTCCAACGGGCAGCAGCCAGGATGTTAACCGGGGCCCCTTACAGAGAGAGGTCAACCCTCCTGTTCAAGGATCTCCACTGGCTGCCATTCATCTTCCGAGCCCAATTTAAGGTGCAGGTGCTTACCTACAAAGCCCTGAACGGTTTGGGACCAGCCTATCTGCGTGACCACATCTCCGTCTACGAACCCACACGTGCACTTCGGTCATCTGAAGAGGCCCTGCTCGTGATCCCGCCTGCGTCGCAAGCGCGTTTGGTGGGGACGCGAGACAGGGCCTTTTCTGTGGTGGCCCCCCGACTCTGGAACGCCCTCCCAAAAGATCTCAGACAGGCCCCTACATTGGCAGTCTTCAGAAAGAATTTGAAAACCTGGCTGTTCCGATGTGCCTTTCCAGATTAGGAACCTCCAATACTAAGTCCTAGAAGCACTTTAGTAGAACCAAGATCACTGCACACCGCACACTGCACTGCTTTATAATCCAACATTCCTCCCGCCACATCAGCACTTTTAACCCTGTACCCCTACTCTGGCCGGACCAGTTTTAATAGTGTCTCGTTGTATTGTTACTGTTTATTGTTTACTCTGCTTAATTGTTTTTAATTTGCTTTATGTATTGTATTGTTGTATTGTGTTCTGAGGCTTCGGCCTGTGTAAGCCGCATCGAATCCCTCGGGAGATAGAATCATAGAATCCAAGAGTTGGAAGAGACCTCCTGGGCCTTCATCCAGTCCAACCCCATTCTGCCAAGAAGCAGGAATATTGCATTCAAAGCACCCCTGACAGATGGCCATTCACCCTCTGCTTAAAAGCTTCCAAAGAAGGAGCCTCCACCACACTCCCCCTGGGGCAGAGAGTTCCACTGCTGAACGGCTCTCACAGTCAGGAAGTTCTTCAGATGGAATCTCCTCTCTTGTAGTTTGAAGCCATTGTTCCGCATCCTAGTCTCCAAGGAAGCAGAAAACAAGCTTGCTCCCTCCTCCTCCCTGTGGCTTCCTCTCACATATTTATACATGGCTATCATGTCTCCTCTCAGCCTTCTCTTCTTCAGGCTAAACATGCCCAGCTCCTTAAGCCGCTCCTCATAGGGCTTGTTCTCCAGTCCCTTGATCCTTTGAGTCGCCCTCCTCTGGACACATTCCAGCTTGTCAATATCTCTCTTGAATTGTGGTGCCCAGAAGTGGACACAATATTCCAGATGTGGTCTAACCAAAGCAGAATAGAGCATGGGGAGCATTACTTCCTTAGATCTAGACACTAGGCTCCTCTTGATGCAGGCCAAAATCCCATTGGCTTTTTTTGCCGCCACATCACATTCCTGGCTCATGTTTAACTTGTTGTCCACGAGGACTCCAAGATCTTTTTCACACGTACTGCTCTCGAGCCAGGCATTGTCCCCCATTCTGTCTCTTTGCATTTCGTTTTTCCTGCCAAAGTGGAGTCTCTTGCATTTGTCACTGTTGAACTTCATTTTGTTAGTTTTGGCCCATCTCTCTAATCTGTCAAGATGCTAGCGGGGTACAAATAAAGTTATAATAATAATAATAATATAGATATTAAATAATAGAGGAGAGAGAATGGCTCCCTGCGGGACTCCGCATACTAGCAGTGACCTCTCGGAAACCATCCCTCCCCTCGCCACACGCTATCCCCGATTCTGGAGGAAGGAGGACACCCATTTAAGGGGTCTCCCCCTCACCCCAGTCATGGCTAGGCGGTGGGTCAGTAGATTGTGGTCGACCGTATCAAATGCTGCTGTGAGGTCCAATAACACAAGCAGCGCTGATCCGCCTCGATCCATCTGGCAGCGGAGCCGATCTGTGATGGCAACTAGCACAGTCTCCGTCCTGTGCCCACTACGGAAGACGGACTGGAAGGGATCGAGTCCGGCTGTGTCATTTAGGAACTGCTGCAACTGTTCCTGTGCTGCCTTCTCCACCACCTTGCCCAGAAACAGAAGGTTCGAGACCTATTACATCATTTTGTTATTATTTGCATTTCATTTGATGTTATTATCTGTATATGTATTCTACTTTGTTTTATTGGAATATCCTGTGTTTAACCTATCGTACTATTTTGTTATTGTATTGTCGAAGGCTTTCATGGCTGGAATCACTAGGTTCTTGTGGGTTTTTTTGAGCTGTATGGCCATGTTCTAGAGGCATTTCTCCTGACGTTTCGCCTGCTATCCTCACCTCTGAGGAAGCTTGCCATAGATGCAGGCGAAACGTCAGGAGAAATGCCTCTAGAACATGGCCATACAGCCCGAAAAAACCCACAAGAACCTATTTTGTTATTGTTTGCATTTTTTTAATTTACTGTATTTGTAGACCGCCTTTCGCAGCCAATTGGCGACTCAAGGCGGTTTCCAACAAATCAGTATACATAAAACATAATAGAGATAAGAAAACATTAAACAGTATAAGACATCACAAAAGCAAGAAAAGCAACATAATCAGCGTCTCATTATTCTCAAGCATTGTCCAATTCCATTGTCAAGTCATTTGATTTCCTATATTAGCTACTCTGTATTTGTAAACACTTGCTCAAATAGCCACGTTTTAACTTGCCTCCGAAATGTCAAGAGGAAGGGAGCAGATCCAATCTCCCTAGGGAGGACATTCCATAGCCAAGGGGCCACCACTGAGAAGGCCCTGTCTCTCGTCCCCACCAAATGTGCTTGTGACAAAGGCGGGACTGAGAGCAGGGCCTCCCCAGATGATCTTAAAGTCCTCAGTTTTATTTGATGTTGTTATTTTTGTATGCATTTTACTTTGCCTTATTGTTATTTTGGGGCTTGGCCTCATGTTAGCTGCCCTGAGTCCCCTTGGGGAGATAGTGGCAGGGTATAAATAAAGTTTATCATTGTTATTTTACTGACACAAAACACAGTATGTCACAGCAAACGAGATCTATATGCTGGACTTAGTTGAACACTTCCCAATAATTATTATTATATTATACTAGCCGTCCCCTGCCATGAGTTGTTGTGGCCCAGTCTGTGTATATGTGTTTTCTTTGTGTATATATGTGGTTATGTGCATGCGTTGTAATGTATTTTTTATTTTTTGGCTTTTTAAGTCTTTTCTGCTGTGTTTGCCTTTGGAGAGTGACCATATATTCCAGTCCTGTTGTTTCACCTACACTGTTTTCCTCATATTGCACTCCCCCCACCTTATGATAGAATCATAGAATCAAAGAGTTGGAAGAGACCTCCTGGGCCATCATCCAGTCCAACCCCATCCTGCCAAGAAGCAGGAATGTTGCATTCAAAGCACCCCTGATAGATGGCCATCTAGCCTGTTTAAAAGCTTCCAAAGAAGGAGCCTCCACCACACTCCCTCTGGGGCAGAGAGTTCCACTGCTGAACGGCTCTCAATTTCTCTGTTCAGTTCCCTATGAGCTCCCCCCCCCCACACCCAAATATACTTTTTTCATGGCTATCTCATCCAGAGTTTTCTCATTTTATGTTGTGCATTTGGCCCCGCCCACTGTGTCTGATTTTCCATTATGTTATTTAGCACTGTTTATTTTACTTGAATGTTTTATTTACTTTATTGTGATGTTATTTTGTTGTTTATATTTTATTTTGCTGTAATGTATTGTTGAGCTTGGACTCCGAGTCCCCTTTGGGGAGATGGTGGCGGGCTTTGAATAAAGTTTATTATTATTATTATTATTATTATTATTATTATTTTCCAGTGTTTTTATGAGTGATGGTCACTCTTTGGCCTGAGAGGGGTCTTGTGTCCAAATTTGGTGTCAATTTGTCCAATGGTTTTTGAATTATGTTAATAACACAAACGAACATTACACTGTATTGTCGAAGGCTTTCATGGCTGGAATCACTCCGTTCTTGTGGGTTTTTTTTTCGGGCTATGGCCATATAGCCCGAAAAAACCCACAAGAACTGAACATTACACTTTTATTTATATAGATTATATTATATTAATAATAATAATAATAATTATTATTATTATTATTATTATTATTTGAAACACAAAAAGATGAGTCTACAGCAGACAAGATCACTCTGCTGGTTGTTGAATCATCATCATCATCATTATTTATTATTATTATTATTAGCTCACGCACCTTCCAGGCCTGAGGAAGGAGGGAGGGCGGGTGGCCCGTGTCAGGCTCAAATCCCGAGGAGACATATCCAGAAGGGTCTGGCCCTGCGGAAGAGGGTCAGGAGCAACTTGAGAAACTGCAAGTCGCTTCTGGTGTGAGAGAATTGGCCATCTGCAAGGATGTTGCCCAGGGAACACCCGGATGTTTTGATGTTTTACCATCCTTGTGGGAAGCTTCTCTCATGTCCCTGCATGAGGAGCTGGAGCTGACAGAGGGAGCTCATCTGCTCTCTCCCCGGATTTGAACCTGCGACCTGTCGGTCTTCAGTCTTGTCGGCACAGGGGTTTAACCCACTGCACCAACTGCATAATACAGTACTCTAAGGCCCTTTCTACACTGCCCTGTAATCCAGATGATCCTTTGTGTTTGGTTTTTATTATGTTGTTTTGCACTGTTTGTTTTGTTATGTTATGTATTTTGTTGTGATGTCATTTTTCTGTTATTTAATGTTTAACTTTGCTGCATTATTTTCGGGCTTGGCCTCATGTTAGCCTTCGGGGAGACGGTGGGGGGTACAAATAAAGTTTATTATTGTTATTATTATTATTATTATTATTCAAAGCAGATAACCTGGATTTTATATGGCAGCGTAGCAGTGGCCTTAATGTTGAGACCAAGCTTCAGGAGCTCCTCCTTGAGGGACATTAGGTCTAATGGAATCCTCCTGGCTCAATGATTTGAAAGAGAAGTCAAAGCAAGCTTGGGCCTTCCCTCCTTCCCTCCAGGTGGTTTGGACTCCAACTCCCACCATTCCTAACAGCCTACCGGCTGTTAGGAATGGTGGGAGTTGGAGTCCAAACCATTCCTACCGGCTGTTAGGAATGGTGGGAGTTGGAGTCCAAACCACCTGGAGGGAAGGAGGGAGGTCAGGCCCAAGTAGGCCCAGGCCTGGAAGAGCAGGAGGAGCCTCTTCCTGGTCCCATGACTGACACACAGCAGGCCCTCCAGACTACAAATCCCAGCACCCTGTGCGCCCCATTTCCTCCCCTTGTTGTTGTTCATTCATTCAGTTGCTTCAGACTCTTTCGTGACCTCACGCCAGTCACCACCCCCAGCTCCTTCAAGGTCGTCCCCTACATCATATCTATTCTTGCATCCCCTTCATTCAGCCCCTGCCCTCCATTCTCCTTCAGCATGATTGACACCTAGCAGGCCCTCCAGACTACAAATCCCAGCACCCTATGCGCCCCATTCCCTCCCCTTATTGTTATTCTTTATTCGTTCAGTCATTTCTGACTCGTGCCTTCATGCCAGTCACCACCCCCAGTTCCTTCATATCTATTCATGCGTCTCCATTCATTCAGCCCCTCCATTCTCCTTCCTTCCTTCCCTCGTTACACCCCTTTGAGGAATTCCTCTCTTTTGGGGGCACCCTTCCTCCCTCCCCCTCCTTCTGCTTCTTCTTCTCCTTCATCTTCCTTCTTCTTTTCCTCATCGTTCTCATCCTTCTTCTTCCTCTTCTCCTTCCTCTTCCTTCTTCTCCTCCTTTTCCTCCTCCTCCTCTTCTTCTTTTCCTCCTCCTTCTTTTCCTTCTTCTCATCCTCCTCCTTCTTCTTCCTCTTCCTTCTTCTATTCCTTCTTCTTCTCCTCCTCCACTTCTCCTTCTTCTCTTCTTTTCCTCCTCCTTCTTTTCCTTCTTCTCATCCTCCTCCTCCTTCCTCTTCTCCTCCTTCTTCTATTCTTTCTTTTCCTCCTCCTTCTTATTCCTTCTTTTCCTTCGACTCCCCCTCCCCTTCTTCTATTCCTTCTTCTCCTCCTCCACTTCTCCTTCTTCTCTTCTTTTCCTCCTTCTTCTTCTCCGACTCTTCATGACCTCATGGACCAGCCCAGGCCAGTCCCCACGCCCAACTCCTTCGGCCGTCCCCACCCCCAGCTCCTTCAAGGTCCTCCCCTACATCATATGCATTCATGCGTCCCCTTCATTCAGCCCTTCCATTCTCCCTCCTTCCTTCCTTCCCTCGTTACGCCCTTTTGGGGGATTCCTCTTTTTTGGGGGGCACCCTCTCTTCCTCCCTTCTCCCCCCTCCCTCACTTCCGGTGTCCCCCCTCCCCCACTGCGCCCCTCCCCCTCCTTGCCTCCGTCCGGCCCGGCCTCCTTCTCTTCTCTCCTCTTCTCTTCTCTCCCTCACCCTCCTTCTCCTTCTTCCTCTCGTTTCCGCCCAGAAAGCCCCCTCGCCATTGGCTGCCAGCGATCAACCAATCAGCGCCCGCCTTTCTCAAGCGCGGCGCCCAATCCGCGCCCTCGCCTGAGACGCCGGAAGGGGCGGGACAAACGGGGAGGGGACGAAACGTCCTGACGTCAGCACGCCTTTTGCCTGCTTGCGTGGGTCATACCATTAGGAGGCTAAAAAAGAGGGGGATTTGGGAGGGAAGGAGAGAGGGAGCCGTTGGGCCGAACCAAGTGGGGCCAAAAGCGCGGGAAGGGCGTGGGCGCCTCAGAAATGGCTGGAAATGGAGGGATAATCACGCCTTTTGAGGGAGAGAAGGCCTCAGGACCAAGAAGGAGTGACTCTGGCTCTCTAATTTGTGAAATGCCAAAATAGCAGTGTTTGTTTCATAGAATCATAGAATCCTAGAGTGGGAAGAGATCTCCTGGGCCATCATCCAGTCCCACCCCATTCTGCCAAGAAGCAGGAATATTGCATTCAAAGCACCCCTAACAGATGGCCATCCAGCCTCTGCTTAAAAGCTTCCAAAGAAGGAGCCTCCACCACACTCCCTCCGGGGCAGAGAGTTCCACTGCTGAACGGCTCTCACAGTCAGGAAGTGCTTCCTCATGTTCAGATGGAATCTCCTCTCTTGCAGTTTGAAGCCATTGTTCCATTGCGTCCTAGTCTCTCTCCAGGGAAGCAGAAAGGAAGCTTGCTCCCTCCTCCTCCTCCCTGTGGCTTCCTCTCACATATTTGTACATGGCTCTCATCATATCTCCTCTCAGCCTTCTCTTCTTCAGGCTAAACATGCCCAGTTCCCTAAGCCGCTCCTCATAGGGCTTGTTCTCCAGACCTTTTATCATTTTAGTCGCCCTCCTCTGGACACATTCCAGCTTAGAGTCAATCTCTCTCTTGAATTGTGGTGCCTAGAATTGGACACAATATTCCAGGTAACGTGGTCTAACCAAAGCAGAATAGAGGGGTAGCATGACTTCCCTAGATCTAGGCACTCTGCTCCTCTTGATGCAGGCCAAAATCCCATTGGCTTTTCTTGCCGCCACATCACATTCCTGGCTCATGTTCTCCTTCCTCCCCACGAGGACTCCAAGATCTTTTTCACACGTACTGCTCTCGAGCCAGGCATCACCCATTCTGTATCTTTGCATTTCGTTTTTAGTGCCTAAGTGGAGTCTCTTGCATTTGTCACTGTTGAACTTCATTTTGTTAGTTTTGGCCCACCATTTCTCTCATCTGTCAAGATCCCTTTGAATCCTGCTCCTATCCTCTGGAGTCTTGGCTATCCCTCCCAATTTGGTGTCGTCTGCAAACTTGATGATCCTGCCTTCTAATTAAGTGAGGGAGGCCTCATCTTGGAAAGCAGGCCTGTGTTTTCCCCACCAGAGAGAGAGAGAGGCCTGTGTGGCTCCCAGAAGCCAAGCCATTGAATGGGGGAAATATGGAAATATCAACAAGAGCGACCTTCCCTGTCATGGAAAATGGAAATATCAACAAGGCAGCCTGGCTTTAGGCCGGGACATGTAACCCAGACAGTCTTGGTCACCTTAGTTGATGATCTACGCCGGGAGTTGGACGGGGTCAGTTCTGCTGGACCTCTCAGCGGCCTTCGATACCATCGACCACAGTATCCTTCTCAGATGCCTCCCAGGAATGGGCCTTGCAGGGACTGCTCTGCAGTGGCTCCTGTCCTTCCTCGACGGTCACTCCCAGATGGTGTTGTTGAGGGACATCTGCCTGGCTCCACGGCCATTGTCCTATTGCAGGGGCAACAAAACCAGAATATTTCCCAAAAGGCAGAAGCCCCCTTTCCAATAGGGAGGGGAAGGATGGACACCACGAAAGTTGAATCCTTTAAACTGCAAAAAAACTATTTATTATTGCGTGGCCATAGCAATAACGACAAACAAGCATACAGGGATGCAATCAAAGGGTTTGTCGCAACCTCCAAGGGGGCTGTAGAGCATTTATAGTCAATGGAATATACATTTTCATTGGTTCCCAAAGACAAATCATGTAATTGGTCTAAGCTAGCTATGCAGTTGTTCATTAGTTGTTTATGATTTTGATTGACATTATAGCACATGTGGGATCCTAACAATGGCACAACTATAACATAACTCTAGTCCATTGTTCTCTGACCATGACAGTATCTTATCTGTTAGTCTATTGCAAACATGGCTTCAGAGCAATTGGGAAACTTGGGGGTTCTAACTAGCCACATGCTAGCTGGTTTTGTCCAGATATGTTGTTATCCTTGAATAGTAACTTCTTCTTTGGAGCAGTGATTTCTCAAACAATCAGCATTTTCTGTGAACAAAGGCCTACTGCAGAAATAGGCCAATATGGCAGTAAATCATAACATATGGGCATTGGGGAAATATTTGAAAATTCCCTTTTTAAAACCACGTCTCCTCCACTATGGGGTCCCGCAGGGTTCAGTACTGTCCCCTATGTTGCGTAACATCTACATGAAGCCATTTGGGGAGATCATCCAGAGTTTTGGGGTGCAGTGTCACCTGTACACAGATGATGTTCAACTCTGCCACTCCTTCTCACCTGTTACTAAGGAGGCTGTCCAGACCTTGAACTGGTGTTTGGCAGCTGTGACAGTCTGGATGAGGGTGAACAAATTGAAACTGAATCCAGACAAGACAGATTCACACAGAGGAAATTCACACAGAGGAAAAGGGTTCTTGCCTGGTCATAAGTCAACATCGACACCAAAATACAACACCGCCTGAGCTCTGCAAGCGCAGCATTTTTCCGAATGAAGCAGAGTGTTTGAGGACCGGGACATCCATAGGGAGACCAAGGTGCTTGTCTATAAAGCTATTCCCCTTCCAACCCTGCTCTATGCCTTGGAAACGTGGACTGTCTACAGATGTCACATGCAACTCCTGGAACGATTCCATAAGCGCTGCCTCTGGAAAATCCTGCAAATCTCTTGGGAAGACAGGCAGACAAACATCAGTGTGCTGGAAGAAGCAAAGACCACCAGCATTGAAGCAATGGTCCTCCGCCATCAACTCTGCTGGACCGGCCACATTGTCCGGATGCCTGACCACCGTCTCCCAAAGCAGCTGCTCTACTCCGAACTCAAGAACGGAAAATGGAATGTTGGTGGACAGAAAAAGAGATAGAAAGACGGGCTCAAAGCCAACCTTAAAAGCTCTGGCATAGACACTGAGAACTGGGAAGCCCTGGCCCTTGAGCACTCCAGCTGGAGGTCAGCTGTGACCAGCAGTGCTGCAGAATTTGAAGAGGCATGAATGAAGGGTGAAAGAGAGAAACGTGCCAAGAGGAAGGCACATCAAGCCAACCCCGACCAAGACCGCCTTCCACCTGGAAACCAATGCCCTCACTGCGGAAGAAGATGCAGATCAAAAATAGGGCTCCACAGCCACCTACAGACTCACAAGAATTCTGATCCTGGAAGAATATCCTACTCGGCCAATGAGGGATCACCTAAGACTCCTGATCAGTCGCAAGGCCGAACAGGGCATAGGGTTTCAGCCTGTGTTTGACAGGGTTACACTCCCCCGAAGGCGCAGATTTGCAGCTTGGGAGTGATCCTGGATTCATTGGTTTTGACTTATAAAGCTCTGTACGGTTCTGGCCCAGCTTACTTGTCTGAACGCATCTGCCTCGACATCCCATCTCGCAATCTAAGATCATCCGGGGAGGCCCTGCTCTCGCTTCCGTCAACATCGCAAATGCATTCGGCGGGGACGAGAGAAAGGGCCTTCTCAGCTGTGGCCCCCCGCCTATGGAACACAGTCCTAAATTAAGTAAGATCGACTCCATCCCTCCTGGCTTTCAAGAAAAAAATTAAAGTTGTGGTTTTGGGACCAGGCCTTCGGGCAGCAGACTTAGTTTGCACTTTAGTGGACATTGACTGGAACGGTGTTACGGCAGATGACATTGTGATTTTGTTTTATTGTTTTAATTAATGCTATATGTATTGGTTTTAATGACTTTTCTATTTGATTGTGTTATATTATTGTAATTGTGATGTAGCGGTCTTGCACCGTTACTAAGGTAAGCCGTCCTTAGTCCCCCTTTGAGGGTAGAGAAAAGATGGGGTACAAATACTAGAAATAAATGAATTGCTGAGCCTGGAACCCCAGGTTACACAATTCAAACTTGCGCGCCAACTGCACCCGTACCTTGGGAGGTCTAACTTGGCCATGGTGGTCCACGCTCTGGTTACATCCTGAATAGACTACTGCAACAATCTCTACGTGGGGTTGCCTCTGAAGACTGCTCGGAAGGTTCAGCTAGTCCAACGTTCAGCAGCCAGGTTGCTCATGGGAGCGGGATACAGGGAGCGGACAACTCCCTTGCTACACCAGCTCCACTGGCTGCCTTTTAGCTTCCAAGCACAATTTAAAGTTGGGTTGTTGTAGGTTTTTTCAGGCTATATGGCCTTCTTCTAGAGGCATTCTCTCCTGACGTTTTGCCTGCCTTTCATGTTCCTTGATTTGTGTTTGGGCAATGCTGCGTTTAAAGAGAAAGATCCACCCAGAGGAAAAGGGTTCTTGCCAGACATCAAGGGAACCACTGACCGCATTGGAAAGCTGATGAGGAAACACAACATACAAACTATCTCCAGACCCACCAAGAAAATCCAACCAATGCTCCGTTCAGCCAAGGACAAGAGGGATCCTCTCACCTCTGCAGGAGTCTACCATTGTATCCCATGCAGCTGTGGACAAGAAGTCTCCAGAGGGACCCCCAAACGCAGCAGCATTGCCCAGGCACAAATCAAGGAACATGAAAGGCACTGCAGACTACTCCAACCAGAGAAGTCAGCCAGAGCAGAGCACCGGAGTAACCCACCTGGACACAGCAGATTATTATTTGAGAAGACAGAAATGCTGGACCATTCTCACAACCACCATGTTAGATGACTTAGAGAAGCCATTGACATCCACAAGAAGCAGGTGGACAATTTCAACAGAAAGGAAGAGACCATGAAAATGAACAAAATCTGGCTACCAGTATTTAAAAAACTCTAAAATTACAACAGAGAGGAAACAATCAGGGACATCTAATCACCTCTCAACAAAAGTTTGCTCCAGGCACTGCCAAGCCATCAAATGCTAATTAAGGTGATCAGTTGAAACATTCACACCTAGCTCCAGCAGACAAGAGTTCTTTGTCCCGCCCTGGTCATTCCACAGATATATAAACCCATTTTCCTAGTTCCAACAGACCTCACTACCTGTGGGGATGCTTGCCATAGATGCAGGCGAAACATCAGGAGATAATGCCTCCAGAACATGGCCATGTAGCCCAAAAAAACCTACAATAACCTAGTGATTTTGGCTACGAAAGCCTTCGACAATAGAATTTAAAGTGCTGGCTTTGGCCTATAAAGTCCTTAACGGTTCTGGCCCAGTTTACCTGTCCGAACGTATTATCCCCCATCAAGGGTGTTAAGATCTTCCGGAGAGGCCCTGCTCTTAGTCCCACCACTTTCGCAGTCGCGTCTGGTGAGGACGAGAGACAGGGCCTTCTCTGTGGTGGAACTTTCTCCTGCAGGAAGTTAGATCTGCTCCTCCTTCCTGACCTTTAGGAAGCAAGGGAAATCCTGGCTATGGAACGAGGCATTTGCAGAGTGGTGGCTGAGACTGGTAAATGACTAAAGTGATTGACCACAATGTGCGGACTGAGTTGGACAATGTTTTTTATCTTGGCGAATGGTTTTATATGTATTTTATCTTATTTGTATTTTTAATCTATTGTTTATGCATGATGTTTTAAAGGTTATTATTGTTAGCATTGAATTCTTGCTGTTAGCTGTTCTGAGTCCCTCTACAGAGGAAGAGAAGAATGTGATATAATAAAAGTTTTAAATCAATAAAGCAGCAAAAGCCCATCCTGGGAAGAGCCAGCCCCCTTCCGTGGCCATTTTGGCAGGATAACAGGTCAAAGGCGGAGAGAGAAGAGTGTCCCTGTTTGGGGTGCAGGAAGGCCACCCTTGGGCCAGCCTCGAGTGCCATGACGTGGTTTCAGGCCTTGGTTGGGTTGCTCAGAGAACAACAGAAAAGCCTGCGGTGGTCTTCTCGGGCGGTGGGACCCCAAGGCTTGGAAACAGGCCCTAAAGCAGGCCCGGGACAACTTCAGCACTCCCTCCAAGTGTTTGGGACTGTGACTCTCACCATATTTCCTGAGAGAGAAGGAGAGAAGGATGGGTGGAAGGAAGGTGAAGGAAAGAAGGAAAATGCATGGAAGGAAAGGAAGGAAGAAGAGAAGGAAAGAGAAAAATGGAAGAAGGAAAGTGAAGTAAAGAAGGACCGAGGGAAGGAAGGTGAAAGAAGGAAGAGAAGGTGAAGGAAAGGGAAGGAAGTGGAAAAGGAAGATGAAGACAAAGGAAGGAGAGAAGGACAGATGGAAGAAGGAAGAAAGAAAGTCCAGCAGTCAGCAGCCAGGTTGCTCACTGGAGCAACCTGGGAGCATACAACTCATGTTACGCTACAGGGAGCATACAACTCATGTTACGCTAGCTCCACTGGTTGCCGATCAGCTTCCAAGCACAATTAACCCTTGTGCTAAGCCTTGAGGGACAGGGGCCAAAGCATTGGGGGACCGGGCCAAAGGAGGTGGCCTCGTGACCCCTCTGAAATGGCCAAATGACCCCCTTGGGGGTCGCGACCCCCAGGTTGAGAACCGCTGTCCTAAACAGTTCTGGCCCAGACTACCTGTCCAAGTGTATCTCCTGTTACAAACCGTCACGAAGTTTAAGATCTTCAGGAGAAGCCCTGCTCTTGATCCCACCACCATCGCAAACACGGTTGGTGGGGACGAGACAGGGCATTCTCGGCAGTGGCCCCCCGTCTGTGTAAATCTCTCCCCAGGGACTTCAGGTTGGCCACCTCCCTCCTGTCCTTTAGAAGAAAATTGAAGACTTGGCTTTGGGACCAGGCATTCGATTGTGGACAGCGGCAATTGGAAAGAAGATTTGGATACTGCAACATTGAATTAACCTCAGACTTGGATTTGGTTTTAACTGGCGTGACTAATCTATTGTTTGAATGAATTGTTTTTAATGTTTTAATGTATTTATTGACTATTTATATAATGATAGCATTGTATGGTGCTTATGTGAGGCCGCCCTGAGTCCTCCCTTGTGGGGAGAAGGACTAGCCGAAAGACGTATAGGCATCATTAACACCATGAAGGAGTGCATGTTGAAAGATGCTGAGGCACCCAGTAATCTATGGCGAGAAGCCATCCATACTGCTAATTATGTATTGAATAGAGCGTGGTGTTCAGCAATAGAACAGACCCCATTCTTTGCCTTGTATGGTAGGCCACCCAATCTAAAGCATCTAAGAATTTTGGGTCAATTTGCATATGTACTAATTCCAGCCCAACAGAGAAGGAAGTGTCAACAAAAATGTCAGAAGTTGCGTTTTACTGGGTATGAAGGAAATAAATATCGTTTTTACACAGGAAAGGGAAGAATAACACTGTTCAACGGAGAAAAAGTTTCGGGCCTGAAAATAGCTGTTCTTTTATGATTTTGGGGTGCTAAAACGAAAATGACATTTAAAATGTATATTGGCTCTAGTTTTGATGATATAAGCAATCACGTGATCACGTATCGTTGAAAAAATGCATGTTGCGACTTACACTATGGAAGATTCTAGCATACTCTAGAAAGTTTAATGACGCAGTATTAGTGCTGTGTGCAAAAGCCAGAAAGCCCTATATAAGGCCAGACTTTTGAATGGTGAGGATCAGTCAGTTGAAGACTGAGACAGTATCGTTAAACATCGTTTGACATCGTTCTTTTTACTGTAGTTCTGCCTCCTCGCACGTGTGTAAATAAAGCACTATGGAAAAAAGATATCAAGGCCAATGGATTCTGTCAATGCTGTCAGACTATTGCTGGAGCATTGGAAGAGGGAATCCTTTCCTTGAATATAAAAGAAAAGTCAAGAGAAGCAAACAGGATAGAAACTAAAGTCACAATTAAAGCAACATTTAAACTTTCAGACTTTTCAACTGCATTAGGCATACTAATATAGTTTCTTGCTGCACAAACATAAACAATAGGCTAATTAAATATTTCTCATGTATAAACTATTGGCAATATAATTTGACTAAAATTTAGTAAATATTCACGGTTTATATACATGCAGTAAGGTTAGGTGCATTATCATAATATTAACGAATTACCTATTGTGGAGAAAATTGAAATAGCTGTTGCATAAAAACCAGAGCCAGTTAACACATTTAATTATTATATTTGAATTCAGCATGTTAAATTTATTAAGAAACGGCACATTTCGTTTCCGTAACTGAGAAAAATTGAAAATTTGTAGAACAGTGTAATCCTTTCCAGAAGTGCTAATTTTGAAACGCATTGTGGGTGGGAAAGGATACACTGCAATAAAGAAGTGTTTATTCAATTTGGTCAAAAAGATGAGGAAACTAGAGATACAAGTGAGAATGTTGAAGAAGAGGATTCGTTATCGGATAGTGAGGAAGTGCCAAATGTTCCTTCACCACGCTCTAGGCTTAGGGATAGAAAGAGAGACCTAAATCTAGCAATGAAGAAACTAGTGGTGCTGAGAGCATAGTTTTGAAAAGGAGGGTTAGAAAGCCACCAGATCAATATGGCAAGTCAGTGCTTTATCAAGCTACAGGAAATTTGTTGCTAGATGAGGAGCCTGAATGTTACAAGCAAGCTATTGGAAGTGTTGATGCAGAGGAATGGCAAACAGCTATGGACAATGAATATAATTCCATGATGTAACAACAAGTGTTTGAAATTGTAGATAGGCCTAAAGATCAAAAGATAGTGGACTGTAGATGGGTTTACAAAAGGAAGGTGCTTGCTGATGGTAATCAGAAATATAAAGCCAGGTTAGTTGCCAAAGGATTCACACAAGTAAAGTTTGAAAATTATGATAAAACTTTTGTTCCCACTGCAAGGCCAGAAAGCCCAAGATTAATGTTAACACTGGCAGCTAAAAGACAATTGGACATTAGACATTTTGATTTTGAAACTGCTTACCTCAATGCGAATTTAGAAGAAAACATTTATATGGAGCAAGCACCAGGTTTTAGATCTAGATCTGAGACTAAAGTCTGGCTTCTTCGTAAAGCCATTTATGGTTTAAGACAGTCAGCTCGGTGCTGGAATCTTTGTGTACATGAAGAACTGTGTTGTCTTCGATTCAAAAGAAGCATCGCTGATGCGTGTGTATATACTAGGGGTGGTAATGATGAATGGATTGGTCTTCTACTTTATGTAGATGATGTCTGTGTTCTGGCTAAAGGTTTGGATAGAGTCGCCAAAGTGCAAACTGGAAACTGGAAAGAAATTTCAAAATAAAAGACCTAGGTAATCTGAAAAACTATGTGGGCCTAGAAGTGGATAGAACAGAAGACAGAAAAATCATTCTAAGTTGGCAAAGATAAAGCAATTGGTTGAAAAATGTGGTCTCACTGATGCCAAGACTGTGTCTACACCCATGGTAGTTGACTATGTAAATCAAGAGTCTCAAAGGTTATTTGAACGGCCTGATATTTATCATTCTGCAATTAGGAGTCTAATGTATATCACTAATCATACTAGGCCTGATACCAGCTATGCTGTGGGTTGTCTTAGTAGAAGAGTTGCTAAACCCAGAGACACAGATTTTGTGTAATTTTGTGTAATGCCTGTGAATGTAACCTGATTGCATTAGCAGAGTGTATTGACTCTGAAAGGGTTAATCAGTCAAGCCTCTCATGAACTGTGAAGTTGTGACCCTGAGTGTGCCTGGAAAGCGCAGGGAGGATCCAGAGATAAGATTTTGTTCATCCTTCTTGCTTTGGTGCTTTTTGTCTTGTTTCTGTCTTTTTGGTTGGGTGTCAACCTGAGTGTGTGCAGTATATTTGCTCTACTCAGTAAAACTATACATTTGCTTTTACTGAAGTCTCAAAGTGTCCATTCTTCTAAGCTTCAAAGCTTCTTTCGCACTCTGACAGAAGGGTGGGGTAAAAGTGTATGAAATAAATAAATAAAGATGAAGGAAAATGAAAGAAGGAAGGAGAGAAGGAAAGAGAAAAAAAGAAGGAGAAAAGGAAGATGAAAGTAAAGGAAGGAAGGAGAGAAGGACAGATGGAAGGAGGGTGAAGGAAAGAAGGAAAACGAATGGAAGGGAAGGAAGGAGAGAATGAAAGAGAAAAAGGAAAGTGAAGGAAAGAAGGAGAAAAGGACAGGTGGAAGGAGGGTGAAGGAAAGAAGGAAAACGAATGGAAGGGAAGGAAGGAGAGAATGAAAGAGAAAAAGGAAAGTGAAGGAAAGGAGAAAAGGAAGATGAAGGTAAAGGAAGGAAGGAGAGAAGGACAGGTGGAAGGAGGGTGAAGGAAAGAAGGAAAACGAATGGAAGGGAAGGAAGGAGAGAATGAAAGAGAAAAAGGAAAGTGAAGGAAAGGAGAAAAGGAAGATGAAGGTAAAGGAAGGAAGGAGAGAAGGACAGGCGGAAGGAGGGTGAAGGAAAGAAGGAAAACAAATGGAAGGGAAGGAAGGAGAGAATGAAAGAGAAAAAGGAAGGTGAAGGAGAAAAGGAAGATGAAGAAAAAGGAAGGAAGAAGGGCAGGTGGAAGGAAGGTGAAGGAAGGAGAGAAGGCGAAGGAAGAAAAGAAATAGAGAAGATAGGAAAGAGAAGGAAGGCAAAGGGAGGGAAGACAAAGGAATGAGAAGGAAAAAGATCAAAGGAGAGAAGGAAGAATACGAAGAAAAGCTTCAATCTCAGGTGTGGAAGCCACTTCCACCCTGCTTTGCCCAGAGGGGAGGCCGTGGCCGTGTCTTCCAAGATGAGAGCAAAGGCACTTTGGGGGGCCGGCCCTGGGATGTCCTCCAGGGACCGGGACCCTTCCACCTCCTTCTCTAACAAACAGGCACCAGCTGCCTCAAGGCTTCCCAGAAATGGGGGCTGCCTTGAGGTTCCCAAGAGAAGCCCAACGCCGCAGCCTCTCTCTCTTGGGAAGCATGGTTTTCCCTACAAGTAAAGCAGGACAAGCTCTTTTTCTTAGAGCTTGGGAAGGGGCCTTCTTGGGACAGATGATTATCTGGTGGCTGTGTGTGTGTGTGTGTGTTCACAATCCGCATCCCCCCCAAGAGAGGCCTCCGATTCCCATTCCGACTCGTCTTTGGTTGCAAGATTTTTATTTTGTTTTTGCTTTTTTTAATTAAAAAAAAGACAGGGAAAAAAACACAAAACCACGACAGAACCAAATGAAAGAACAAATAAAAAAATCACTCAGAATATTTGTTACATTATCATTATCATCATCATCATCATCAATTTTTTTTTCAAGTCACTTCTAAGCCCCACAAGTTACAAATAAATTAACGAGACAAGGATCGGACCCCGGAAGATTCGAAATTAATTAAAAAAAAAGAGTCAAAATGAATAAGTACTAGGAACTAACTACCTTTGGCAAAGTTATCACACGATTTCCCCCACGGCTCCGGGTGGGACTCCGGAACGGGTTTGGCTGGGGGGAGGGGAGGGGGCCGGGCTCCCTGGCAGCATCCCTCAGGACGGGCCCACTTCTGGCCTCCAAGGGCCCCGGGGCCAAAGCAGGCAATGGCCAGGTGGGCCTTTGGGTGGCACAGCTGTGCCCTCCTGCCCTTTACACAAGGGTCCAAGGTGCCCTCAGCTGGAAGGGGGTCTCCCTCCCTCTATGTAAACAAGGCCCACAGGGCTTGGCCTCCCTCCCATTTCGGGAGGAGGGAGACCCCCATTCGGGGCAATGAATGTTGGGCCTGAGCCCCTGCCCCGTTCAAGAGAGAGAAATGCTGCCACCACGCCTGCCCCGCTTCCCGTTCCCCAAAGCCACCCCAAGACAGACCCGTCCGGCACACACACCCTTCATAAAGCTTTTCTATTTGGTTCATCATTAAAGTATATGAGGTATATGGCAGGCTATCTCCAAAGAGCCTTGTGGTGGGTGCCTTGGCGCGCGGAGGAGGTCCCGGAGGAGGAAGAGGAGGAAGAAGCAGGTCAGCTGTTTGGTTTGGAAGCTGGGCTTGACGGCCCGTTACTTGGGCGGAGGCCACCAGGGGCCGCTAGAGAGAGAAGGGCAGTCCGTTTTACTGGGGTGGCCGGAGGGTTGGAGGAGGAAAACCCTTTCCCCGTTTCCCTGCCATTCCCCCCACCCATGTCCCATCCTGGAAACAACCTTCCAACAAAAACAGAGGAAATGGTTTTCCTCCTTCAAGTTTTCCACCGAAAAGAGACAATCCTTCTCTCTAGCTCCCCCCAGTGGCCTCCGCCCGGGGAAGACAACAGTGCCCTTGCCTTTAAAGCTTGAGGTGAGCAGAGGAGGCCACTCTCCCTCTGGATCCAAGGGACCTGAAGGCAGGGATCCCCCTCCCCAGAAGAAACCCCCTTGGGCCGCTCCCTGGCCAAGAAGACCACCTTCCCTCAAGCTGGAGGTCGTACAGAAGGGCAGGAAGAGGGCCGAGCAAGGCCTGGCCACCAATCTGAAGAAGGATCCCTGCGTGTGGCCGGTCGCTCTTCTGTTTGGCACAAAGCTGCCTCTGGTCAAGCTTCCACTCCAAGGCCCATCGTCCTGCTCCGGGCTTTCCTCCTCCTCCGTGCCTCCGCCGCTGCCATTTGCCCACCGCTCCGCTCCATGCCTGGAGATAGGGTCATTTTTGGTCTAGAATCGTTTTTTTATATAAAAAAAACACATTTTGGTTTTTGTTTCTTCTTTTTCCCTTGGTTTTTTTTTTTGTTGTTGTTCAGTTTTTTCCCTTTTTATCTATTTTTTTGTGTTGCAAACCTTTTAGCATTTGGTTTGTCTTTTTCATTTAATACAGTCAGAAGCGATAAAGCGGAACATAGACTTTTCTCTATAAAAAAAAATAGAAGGAACCCCCCCCGCCCAAAGTTTTTTTTTTTTCCAAAACAGAAAAAAGAAAGGCAAGAAAAAAGAAAGGAGAACAAAGATCACTAAAACAGTTACATTCCACCTAGTAACACGTTCAGTAGCACATGAGAGAGAGAGAGAGAGAGAAAAGTCGAGAGAGAGAAACGGGGCGCCCCAAGTGTTCTCCTTCCTTCTCCCCCCAAACGTCCACCGATAATCAAGAACCGCACCTGGAAAGAGACAGGGAAAGCTCTGCCGGTTGGTTCTCTCTCTCTCGCGCACAGGATGGGATGAAAAACACCTTCTCTTTTTTTCGTTTCCCAAGTCAAGTCTTTTCAAAACGAGGTGTTTCCTGTTTGTTTCATTTTTGGAAAGTTTCACAGTATTGTTATTTTTCCGCTTGTTCTCTCAAACCCACCTGAACGCTATTATAGCACAGCAAAAGCAGGAGATAAAATGAGGTCGAGGTTTGTTTGTTTGTGTGTTTGTTTGGTTTGGTTTTTCGGCTTCAAGAAAGGTTTCAAAGTCCTTTCTTTTCTTTTTTTTTTGGTGTGTGTTTGGTTCGTAGTTTATCATATTTTTTGTTTTTTTGTCGCTCTGTCCTTTTGGTTTGGTTTTGGTTTTTGGTTTGGTGTTTTCTACCAGATCGCAAGTATGCCATGGCTAACTTCCTTCTCTGCAACAGCAAGACTTTGGTTCGCAGGAGTTGAAAAGAAAAGGCAAACATTCAAAGAGCCCCAAAACACGGACTGGTACCCCCTCCCTCCCCCCACAAAGAAACCCATTGGAAAAGAAGCCCAAACTGAGCAGGACTGGGAAAGGGGGGAAAGGAGAAGAAGAAGAAAGGAAAGAAAGAAAGAAATCCACCAAGAAGAAAAAAGCAAAAGGCTGCAAGAGCCAAACAAGAAAGAAAGAGCATTTTGAGAAGCCATTTTTAAAGCTTTCCAGTCTTCGGGGAGGAAGGGCCGGGACCCTCTCTTCTCTCCCTCCCAAGTCCTTTGATTTGGTTTATTATTATTATTATTATTGTTACTATTATTATTAGTTTTCGCTTGTCTCTTTGCCATTTACAAAATCCTGGCTTCTCAACACAGCTTTCCATGAGGTATTTTTTTTTTAGGACAGAGAAAGATGGTTGAGCCATTGTCTCACCAGAGAAAGTCACAGCCTCCCTTGATTCCCTCGCTCACTCCTTCTTTCTTTCCTTCCTTCTTTCCTTCCTTCCTTCTTCGGTCAACGCTCCCCCTGTTTGCTTGGTGTGTTCTTTTTGGTTAAAGGTTTCTCTCTCGCCTCCGAGTCTCTGCGGATCCACACAAAAGGGGGTCTTTTGGCCCCTCTTTCCCGTGGCCTCGTTTCCTTGATTCCCGTGATCTTCGTGTCGTTGTTTGTAGTGATAGCAATTTTTGGTTTCTATTTGTTTCCTGGAAAATGTAAAAGTAGAGATTCCCGTTTTGTTTGGTTGTTTGTTGGGTTTTTTTTGGTTGGTTTGGTTTTTGTCAGGCACTGGAATATGAGTATTTCTCATTTTCAGAACACAGATATAAAAATAATAATAACAACAATAAAAATTACACATCCCTTGTTTTCAGAAAAATAACCCCTGATAGTAAGTAATCCCAGGCAGAAATCATCACTTGTTTAGGAAATGTTTTAAAAAAGGCAAAATCAATCTCGGGGCATCTAGACTGTAGAATTGATGCAGTTTTGTCCCACTTGCTCTGCCACCACTCAAGGCGAGGGAGCCCCCGGAGTTGTACTTTGGCACTCTTTGGCTGGGAAGGCTTTGCGAGACTACGGCTCCCGGGACGCCACAGCCTTGAGACGTCAAAGTGGTGTCAAACTGCATTTGTTCCACAGTGTAGACGCACCCTATGAGTAGACAAGCGAGGGGCAGCCTGCTTAGAGCCACAGGCTGAGGCTTTCAGGGCGTCTCTGCCCAAGTGGCCTCAAGGGGTTTGTGCCAATGGGCCCGACTCCCAGTTGGAAAAGGGTCTGCAGAGTGACCACCCCCCACACAGGGGCCAAGAGGGGAGCTTGGCCCCCGGGCACCTCTGCCTTTGGAAGCCTGAACCTTTGTGGCCAAAGTAGGCGCACGAAACCCCTTGCTTGTCGCTTTCGGGTTTGAAAGGGAAAAACAGAGGGAAGGAGAGTTCATAAACAGTTATCCACAGTAAAAACATGACGTGAAGAATCCAACCCGCCCCTCCCTGGCCCCCCCCCCCTCCTGGAACCCAAAGAGAACCGAGAATAAATAAGAATAAATAAAAGAGTATTTGAAAGACATTCGACCAGACACAGAAGTTAGAAAAGTCTGTAAAAAGCTTTGGGTGAAGCTAGAACTGGTGATTTTTGGTGTGAGATTCATTTCCCCCTTTAAAGGTCTTAAAGGTGGAGTTTGGTTTTTTCTCTTTCTTATTATTATTGTTTTTTGTCTTTTTCCTTTTTCTCTCTTTTTTTTTTTTTTGCTCGTATTTTTTTTACCAAAAAAGAAAAACTCCTCTCCCCGTTGTTCCCTGTGTGTTTCCTTCCTGGCGCTGTCCAAGGAAACCCGCAGGTGAAAAATAAAGAGAAGTCGTCGTTTTAAGAAAGCGTTTCGAGGAGTCACCTTGGGCAAGGCGGTTTGGTTCTTGCTGAGGAAGAGGAAGAGGAAGAGGAGGGGGAAAGGAAACAAAACCCCTGGAAAAGAAAAGCACGGGTTTGGGGAATTCTTTTTGGTTTCTTCCTTTGTCCCTTTTTGCTTGGCTTGGTTTTGGCTACTTTGGGTTATTTTCTATTTTTTGGTTGGGTTTTTTTTTTCTTCGTTTGGCTGTTGCTGACAATTCTTTGTTTGGTTTTGGTTTTGGTTCATACACTTTTTTTTGGTTTCGCTCGTCGGTTTGTAGGTCCAACGCTCTGCCGCCGCCGCCGCAATCCTCTGCCGCCAAGGCGCTGCGTGCGGGGTCTCCTCCTCCTCCTCCTCCGGCTCCCCTCTGTGCCGGCAGCGGCCCTCATTCCGTCTTGGCGTCCGGCTCGGCGGTGGCGGATCCCGGAGTGGCCTGGGCCAGAGTCTGTGCCATGTCGCTGGCGGCCGAGCTGCACGAGGAGCAGGAGGAAGAGGAGGAGGAAGAGGAAGAGGAGGAGGAAGAGGTCAGGCCGGGAGACTTGCTGGGCATGGAGGCCGCCGCTGCTGCCGCCGCTGCCGCCGCTGACACCAGGCTCCCCACGCTGCCTGCCGAGGTGGCGCTCAGCAAGGGCAATCCGGCGTGGTTCAGGAAGAGCGGAGAGGTCACGATGCTCTGGCTGCCGGCCCCTGTGACGCTGGCGCTGGTGCTCAGGAGCAGGTTGCCGCTGGCATCAAGGCTGGTAATTGGCAGGCTTCCACCACTGGCCAAGGCTGAGGAGGGACAGAGAAAGGGGAGGGGGTCAGCCGGAAGGAAGCTGCTCTGAGTCTTATTATTATTATTATTATTATTATTATTATTATTATTTAGGAAGGGTGGGCCACACGTGGGCTCTCCTCCCACTGCACCATGCCAAGGGTCCCATGGGCCGTGAGGGATGAGAGCAAAGTGAGAAAGGGAGATTGAGGAGAAGGACTCTGCCCAGGATGGCTCCACAGGGCATGGGGAGTGATGCCTTCGCTCAGGGCCCCTCAGACTTTTCAAACAGAGGGTCAAGGTCACAGTCCCTCTGGCCTTTAAACAGAGGACCAGATTATAAGGTTCTTGTGGGTTTTTTTCGGGCTATAGAGCCATGTTCCAGAGGCATTTCTCCTGACGTTTCGCCTGCATCTATGGCAAGCATCCTCAGAGGTTGTGACCTCACTACCTCTGAGGATGCTTGCCATAGATGCAGGCGAAACGTCAGGAGAAATGCCTCTGGAACATGGCTCTATAGCCCGGAAAAACCCACAAGAACCTAGTGATTCCAGCCATGAAAGCCTTCGACGACCAGATTATAATTTGAAAAAAACATGAATGAATTCCTATGTACACTGCACACATCTTATTTGTAGTGCAAAAAACACTTCAAAACAATACAATAATTAAAATGAAGAACAATTTTAAGAAATCTAAACTTATTAGTATTTCAATGGGAAGTGTGAGCCTGCTTTTGGCTGGTGTGATAGGATTGTTGTTGTGCTTTCAAGTCATTTCAGACTTATGTTGACCCTGAGTGAGGGCCAGGTAAATGACCTTGGAGGGCCGTATCCAGGCCCCGGGCATTAGTTTGAGGACCCCTGCCTTAGCTGCTTTGAGTCTCCTTGTTGGAGAGGAAAGTGGGATCTAAATAATACGTACAATAATAATAATAGTAATAATAGTATATGGATCCCACAGCCACTTCACAAATGCCTGGCTGCGAGGAGCCCTCTGGGCCAACTAGGGATGCTACCAATGGCCCCCATCCCCATTTAGGGGCCCCTTGTCCCCCTCCCCCTCAACATTGCAGCCTTTGGGAAGGAGTGGAGCATGGCCACATGGCCTCTCCCCACCCACATTAGCCAGGCCAGAAAACACACAAAACGGGCAGAGAGATGACTGGGAGAGATGAGAGCACACACACAGATGGAGGGTTAGCAAGGCATGGCGTGGAGGATGGGAGTTATCGTGATGATGATGGTGATGATGATGATGCCTCCTGGCCCTGGGGGCGGGCTGCAGGAGGGAGGCAGAGGAGAGGGGGGGGCTGGTGCTGGGCTCCACTGCCTGGCAATGCTTGCGCGCACTCTCCGTCTCACAGCTGCTCATGTGCACACCTCCACCCAAACACATTAACGCCAATCATGCTGTTTGCAGAGACCTTGGTTCCTGGGAATTCTGGGAGATCTGCTTCCAAACAGAAAGGAAGCATGGGAGGGAGGGAGGCCCGTAGGCCTGTGCTGTGCCCAAAGGAGGCCCCAGGCTCAGTTCCCTCTCTGGGCATGTGGTCTGGTGCACAGAATGGGGAATCACTTCTCAACAAAAGATTCCCCCAGGCACTCACAAGCCACACACAAAAAAAAAAAACAACTGCCAGGCCATCAAATGCTAATCAAGGTGGTCAGTTGAAACGTTCCCACCTAGCTCCAGCAGATTAGAGTTCTTCCTCCTACCCTGGACATTCCACAGATATATAAACCCATTTTCCTAGTTCCAACTGACCTCACCGAGAATGCTTGCCATAGATGCAGGCAAAACGTCAGGAGAGAATGCCTCTAGAACATGGCCATATAGCCCCCAAAAAACCTACAACAACCCAATGATTCTGGCCATGAAAGCCTTTGACACTACATAGAATGGGGAATGGCTCTGTGTTCCAGTTTTGGGGCTGAAGAGGCCCCTTGTTGGTCTCCAAAACAAGATATTCCAAACTAGTCAACCAGGATACACGGCTTAATTCCATTTTAATGTCGGTCCGTTTAACTGTGATGTACATATGCTTAATTTGGCTGAGAGCAAGTGACTTGCCCAAAGGGAGGCTGGGGGGGGGTGTACTAACACCAGCAGCAACAATCGTATGACTAGCAGTGGAGCTAGTGAAGGGCAACCACTTGTTTTCCGGGACAGAGAGTTCCACTCCTGACTGAGAGAGCCGTTCAGCAGTGGAACTCTCTGCCCCGGAGGGAGTGTGGTAGAGGCTCCTTCTTTGGAAGCTTCTAAACAGAGGCTGGATGGCCATCTGTCAGGGGTGCTTTGAATGCAATATTCCTGCTTCTTGGCAGAAGGGGGTTGGACTGGGTGGCCCAGGAGGCCTCGTCCAACTCCATGATTCTAGGATTCATAAGTGAAGTGTATCTGAGCATCTCACGAGGGTCTGCCCAGTCAGGCGGCAGCCATGTTGTGTTGGTGGGCCAGAGAGCACTCACGGAGCGCCATCCCAAGTGGGTTCCCCCAGACGTTCCGTCAGCGCACCCACGTCGTGCCCTCCACACAGCACAGAAGACCCCCCCTCCGCCACGGCACGCAAAGGCACCCTTCCCTCTCCCCCCCCCCGCTCTCTCTCTCTCTCTCTCTCTCAGGCACAGACAGTGGAGCCGCGGATGGGATGATGACATCATGTCTGGGTCTTGGTTCCACAAACCTTGTATGGTGGCCAGCGGGTTGGTGGCCATGAGCGCGGGGTTTAACCCTGCATTCACCCCCAGCACTGTGCTTCTGCAAGCAAACCAGAGGCGGCAGGTTAACTTGGGGGGGGGGGGGGGGGAGAGGGAGTGGGAGGCGTATTGGGGAAAACATGCGCCCAAAAGGCTTCTTTTCAAAACACCCAGGAGGCAACGTGTTGACCTGTGACCCTGCCATCCCCGCTCTTCTTCTTCTCCTGCGTGATTTCTTAACACCTCGGCCTGATGGAGAGGCCACGGAGCCTGAAAAGCTCAGAGGATGCGTTGTGCGCATTGCAATGGCACCAACAAAGGTGTGTCCCAGAGTAACAGAGTGCAAGAACCCCATCTCAGGCCCCATCTACACCCCCTTTGTAATGCGCATGGAACTGCGTTGTATGAGTCCACACTGTAATGGTTTTGTTTTTGTTTGTTTTTTGTGTCAGGAGCAACTTGAGAAATTGCAAGTCGCTTCTGGTGTGAGAGAATTGGCCGTCTGCAAGGACGTTGCCCAGGGGATGCCCAGATGATTTGATGTTTTTGTCATCCTTGTGGGAGGCTTCTCTCATGTCCCCTTTGCATGAGGAGCTGGAGCTGATAAAAGGAGCTCATCCGCTTCTCCCCGGATTTGAACCTGCAACCTGTCAGTCTTCAGTCCTGCCGGCACAGGGGTTTAGCCCACTGCACCACCGGGGGCTACTGTTACAGTAAGTACCAAAAGGTCATGAGTTCGAAGCCAGCCCGGGTTGGAGTGGGTTTCCAACCAATTGTGTGTAGCCTGTTGTCGACCTTTGCAACCCGAAAGACAGTTGCATCGGTCAAGTAGGAAAATAAGGTACCACCTTAAAGTGTGGGGAGGCTAAATTAACTGATTTATGAGGCCATAAAGAAGACTCCAGCAAAGCATTCCAGCGGGGAAGCATGCGGGGAATGCGGAAGTGCTTCATCAGCCTCGCAGATGGACGATGAAAACGACAGCTCCCCGGTGGCCAGAAAAAGTTAAATAGCCTCTGTGTATGTCTGTATATGTTTGTTTGTCAAAGATTTGCATGGAATGTTTGCCATATATGTGTACGCTGTGATCCGCCCTGAGTCCTCTGCGGGGTGAGGAGAAGGGCGGAATATAAATACTGTAAACAAACAAACAAACAAATAAATAAATAAGTCCTTGCAGGACACAAGTATATGTGTGAAGAAAAACCTTATTGTTTGTAATTATCTGGTTCAGCTGACTAAGTAGGTCAAGGCAGCTGTCTTGTGCCACGGCCAAGGAGCTAGAACTGTTTGAGGTTTTTCAAGACAGTGTGGTGGGTGCTGAATGTCTGGTGGGTGCTGGATTTGTGGTGGGCTGCTGCTGGAGTTCTGTTTCACCAGCGTGGAGTTCCAGCAGGAGATACTGATGGTGAAATAGCTATTTACTTCAGGTTGTTTTGATTTCCCATTTGCTGTTTAGAAGGTGTTTTGTTTTATGCTTATTACAAAGACTGTGTAAATATGTTGCACGGCTGATTTGCGTGTGCTGCATTGCCGGTTTTGTTTCATCTCTGCAAAGAGAGTAAAGATTTTCTGTTCCCTTTGACTATTGGTCTGAGACTATTTTGCATCTGGGTTTTTGGGCATTAGGTTGCTGGAATAAGACACGCGCTGCGTAACAAACACTGCCACATAATCCAGTTCCATCTCCCTCACCATGGCAGTGTCGATGGACCCTTCATGAGGCACTCAAAGACGACAGAGAAAGGAGGGAAGGAGATCTTGGTTCTCCATTAAAGATATTGAAGCCGGTGCTGGGAATGACCAGGTACGCATCTGGACATTTGGAAAGAGCTGCCCTGGAAACCACTTCTGACTTCTGGACCTCATCCTGGATTCCCGTGCTCCCACTTGCCCTGAACCGGCCGGGGCCACCCTCCCTCCCTCCCTGGCGGCCCCTTACTTACCCCGGGCTGGGATTCAGGCCTTGCAGGCTGAGGGCCGGGTGGAGGCCTCCTCCTCCGCCACCGCCTCCCACTCCGCCACTGCCGGCGCTCAGGGGACTGGGGTTTGTGCTGTTGCTGGGGGGTGGAGTGGCCGAATTGAGGACGGTGGCCCCCACTCCCACCGCTGTCCGGCTCGGGGTCAGGGAGCAGATCGCTGGGGACAAGGTAGTCACTGGCCAGGAGAAAGCACCGGAAGGTTAGAGCTGGGCCCCTTTGCCCAGCAGAACAGTCCCACCCCCACCATGCCATGGCCACCCTCTCCAGGGGCAACCAAGGGGCAGAGCTGGGGTTTTTCTGCAGTGCCCAAGATGGTGCCCCAGGCAGCAAGAGGCTCCCCGGGCACCCTGCTTGGCCAGAGAGGGACACTCTTGAGGTGCTCCACTGCACCCTTGGGGCCCTTGGCCAGCATGACTTGGCGCTCCCCCTCCCACAGGTTCCGAGGAGGAGGGACCCCGGAAGAGCACAGGGAAAGAGCTACCTGTTGTGCTCAAACTGCTGGAAGCCTGGGAGAGAGGCAGACTTGTGCCGGGGCTGGTCACCTGCGGAGAAGAGCGGAGGGTCACAAGGGCAAGGCAGGGGATGGGAAAGGTGTGGGCATCCCACCCAGGAAGAGCCGGCACGGGGCACAACACCCCAAACTGGCCCTGGAGGAGGACTTGGAGTGCGTGGTCTTCATTGATGTTTTAATGTTGGATATTTTAAATGGTTTGGATCAAAACCTCATTTATTGATGTATGTCTATATATGGCATCCAATCATTGCCTTTGAAAGGCCTGAGTCCCCTTCGGGGTGAGCAGGGCAGGGTACAAGTGTGGCAACAAACAAACAAACCCTCTTCCCGTTCTTTGCACCAAGAAGCAGACCATATTTGAGCACACAGCTGTTGTGTTCAGAGTTTCCAGGAGGCTGGACTGCACCCCCTGAATCCCCAGTCACTGTTGGGGGAGATACAGTTGCATGATTCCCACATTAGAGACTGGGGACTCATGGAATTGTATCTCCCCCCATTTTGTTTTGAGCTCTGCAGAGCTAGGCCATAAATGGATGTAAAGGTGTGTTCTGAAGGCTGAAAGTGATGGGCCTCCAGGGGGAAGGGAAGCCTGGCCCACTGGGGGGCTTTATCGCAGGCGGGGGTACAAAGACGCTCCTGGGGGTCAGGCACAACTGGAAGGCCATAAAATGAAGAGATGTGAAGGAAGGAGTGAAAGAAGGAAGGAAGGAAGGAAGGAAGGAAGGAAGGAAGGAAGGAAGGAAGGATGGAAGGAAGGACGAAAGGAAGGCAGGCTGCAGCAAGAGAAAACAGCCCTGGCAAGTCTTGGGAGGGAAGGAGTTTGCCAAATGCCAAGACAGGAGGGAGGGAGGGGTTGTGGCGGCAGAGAAGGACGGAGCCCCGTTGTCAAACTGACCGAATGTGAGAGACACAACAGATGGTGAGGTAAGGCAGGATGGGAACCCAGCGGCCCTTCTCAGGATGTTTCTGGAAGCAACGGCCACTCCCAGCACGTACAGGTATTGGCTATGCCAGGAGGTGAAATGCTGCAAGGGGAGGAGGGGGGGAGGCCTGGAGGATAAATGGGGGGGGGGGCGTACCAAGAGCGGGCTGTATCCCGGGGGCTTGCCCTGGGCAGGCAAGACGGGGGCAGAGCTGCAGGGGTTGATCCGCTTCTCCTTCTGTCGGCGGTTGCAGAACCAGACGCGGATCACCTCCTTCTCCATGTTGAGCTGCTCTGCGATGAGCAGGATCTCCTCTGAGGTAGGCTTCTGGTTCTGTAGGGCAAGGGAGGGAAGGAGGGGGGCCCTGTGACAACGCCCAGGCCTTGGGCAAGAGGAGGGGGGTGCAAAAGAGGGGGCCCAGCACAACTGTGGGGTGACCAGTCCCCCCGTGCGGAGGCCAGGGCTCTCACCGCGAGAAAGCTTTTCTCCAAAGCGAAGCGGACGTTGGTCTCGATGCTGGTCCGCTTCTTTCGGCGCCGGCCAGGCAGCCCGTCAAAGCCCATGTTGGGGCTGGTCAGCTGGTTGGGGCTGGGAAGCGTGGAGTCCACTGACATGGTCTCTGCAAGGCAGGAACTCAGGTCACCAAAATGCCGGCGGTGTCTACGCCAGGCATGGCCCCACTTCGGTCCTCCTTCCCTCCCTCCCTCCCTCCAGGTGTTTTGGACTTCCACAATTCCTAACAGCCGGGAATTGCGGAAGCCCAAGACCCCTGGAGGGAGGGAAGGAGGGCCCATGCCTGGTACAAACCTTCTGGGAGACCTAGGCAACCCTGCCACCCCCCCCCCCCCCCCGCCACCCTTAGGAAGGCCTCGCCTCCTCACTCCCGCCTCCCCTTCCCTCGCTCACCAGCATCATTCAGCCATTTCTCCAGCAAAGGCTTGAGCTTGCACATGTTCTTGAAGCTGAGGTTGAGAGCCTCAAAGCGCGATATGGTGGTCTGGCTGAAGTCGTTCCCGTAAAGCTTCCCCATGGCCAGCCCCACATCACCCTGCAGGAGCACACAACAAGAACAACAGGAACAGCATGGCTTTGCTGCTCTTTGGACTGGACACCCAGTGAGAGTCCAGAACGCTCTCAAGTCGTGATTCCGAGGCAGGGGTGGGGTGGTGGGACAGGTAGACAGCACTTTCTCTCTCCCCCCCCCCCCCCAGAAGAAACAGGCAGGCCACTCATGGAGTAGGGCAGACACTTGGAAAGGGGTGCAAGGGGGCTTTGGGAGGCTGCCTTTTCCTCACCCCAGGCAGGCAGGGATGGGTGGATGGGAACGGGGAGAATAAAACACAAAAGTTGAATTCTGCAGAAGAACGGAGGAGCGGTTTTACAATCACGTGAAGCCAAGACAAGTGTCAAGAGAGGGCCACGTTGGACTGTTTCTACACCATGGGTTTTGTAGCCTCAGATTGGCACGCACATGAAATCCAACTTCCTTTCCCCCTTCTTTCCTGCCTGTAATTTCCCCTCTGGGTTGACCCTTCAGCTCAGCATCTTTGTCTCCCTCTGTTCTGCAAACAATTATTGCGTTCTGGAAACCATCTTCTTCTTGGAAAAGTGTCCTGTGCCTTTTCCTCTCTCCCCTCCTGCCCCCCCCCCTCCTTCGACGTCCCCTTCACTGGAAACATTTAAAAAGGACCTCAAAACCTGGCTTTTCCGCTGCGCCTTTGGCGAGTAGGACTCAGCATGATATTTTATAGCCCCTCAACATTTTTGGCTAATGGAGTTCGTGCCCTCCAAATAGGATGGGTCTGCCCCACAACACTGTGTGTTTTATTTATTTATTTATATACTTATTTACTTCATTTGTATACCGCTCTCTCTCAGCCCTGGAGAGGCGACTCAGAGCAGTTTACAACCAAGTCAGTATACAAAGTGCACATTAGCATTTAAAACAGTAACCAAGGCAACTACATCAGCCTTGCGGTGGCTCCGATCCTTCCTTGAGGGTCGGTCCCAGAAGGTGTTATTGGGTGACACCTGTTTGGCCCCACAACCGTTGTTGTGTGGAGTCCCACAGGGTTCAATTCTGTCCCCGATGTTATTTAACATCTACATGAAGCCGCTGGGGGAGATCATTCGGATTTCGGAATGAGATGTTATCTCTACGCAGATGATGTCCAAATCTGTCACTCCTTCCCACCTGTCACCAAGGAGGCTGTCCAGACCTTGAATCGGTGCTTGGCTGCTGTGTCGGACTGGATGAGAGCTAACAAATTGAAATTGAATCCAGACAAGACAGAGGTCCTACTGGTCAGTCGTAAGGCCGAACAGGGCATAGGGTTACAGCCTGTGTTAGACGGGGTTACACTCCCCCTGAAGACGCAGGTTCGCAGCTTGGGAGTGATCCTGGACTCATCGCTGAGCCTGGAGCCCCAGGTCTCAGCGGTGGCCGGGAAAGCTTTTGCACAATTAAAACTTGTGCGCCAGCTGCGACCGTACCTTGGGAAGTCGGATCTGGCCACGGTGGTCCATGCTCTTGTCACATCCCGACTGGATTACTGCAACGCACTCTACGTGGGGTTGCCTTTGAAGACTGCTCGGAAACTCCAACTAGTCCAGCAGGAGGCAGCCAGATTGCTCACCGGAGCGGCATACAGGGAGCATACCACCCCCCTGTTATGCCAGCTCCACTGGCTGCCGATCCAATTCCGAGCACAATTCAAGGTGCTGGTTTTGACCTACAAAACCCTATACGGTTCCGGCCCAGTGTATCTGTCCGAACGGATCTCCCTCTACGTCCCACCTCGGAACCTAAGATCTTCTGGGGAGGCCCTGCTCTCGACCCCGCCTTTATCACAAGTGAGACTGGCGGGGACAAGGAGCAGAGCCTTCTCAGTGGTGGCCCCCCACCTGTGGAACTCACTCCCCGGGGAGATCAGATCAGCAACTTCCCTTCTCTCATTCAGGAAAAAGCTGAAAACTTGGATGTGGGACCAGGCTTTTGGAAACTCTGGCAGCTAATAAGAAAGACCATAATGATGGGCAAATAATGACGAAACCTATTGGACCTATGGAACTCGAGGCACTGACCATGAGACTGTTTATTGTTGTGCTATTGTGTTATATATTGATGTTTTTAATCTGTTAATTGTTTAACTATTGTAATTGTTTTTATAATTGTATGTATTTGGATAAGGGCATCGAATTGTGCCTTCTTTTTGTAAGCCGCCCTGAGTCCCCCCTCGGGGGTGAGAAGGGCGGGGTATAAGCAACAGAAATAAATAAATAAATACATCAATATAACAATACATCAATACATCAATATAACATCAATACATCCATATAACTAATCCAAAAGCCAGGTTTTGAGGTCCTTTTTAAATGTTTCCAGTGAAGTTCCATTTAAACTTCCTGCTCCTATTTAATCTCATCATAGTCTGTTAATTGTTTCTTTTTATTTGAAATATGTGGCCCGCCCATTGTCATCTCTATTGTGATTGTGTCTATTGGAATTTTTATTTTATTTTTTATTATTACTATTATTATTTTAATGTCATTTTGATAATGTTGTTGTTGTCTGATGTATAGGCTTTGATTTTATTGCTGTATTATGTTGTCTGGGCTTGGCCCCATGTAAACCACTCCGAGTCCCCATCGGGGAGATGGTGGTGGGGTAGAAATAAAGTTTATTATTATTTATGATTATTTATTATACCTCTGTCTCCCTCTCACCTACATGCCTCGTCCCTGCAATGCTGAGCAATGCTATCTTTCCCCAGATTCTTTCACTCTTTCTCCTTCTTGCTCCCTTTAGCTCCCTTTAACCTAGGCACGGGCCAACCTCGACCCTTCCTCCAGATGGTCTGGACTGCAACTCCCTACTGGCTGTTGGGAATGGTGGGACTTGAAGTCCCAACCCCTGGAGGGAGGGCCTGGACGGTTGGCCTGTGCCTCCTTTAAGCCATTCTTCCACTTCTTCTCTGTGAAAGGCCCTGGACATTTCCTGGTCCCAGGCCTTTTCCTCCTCGGCCCCCGGCCTACCTGGGTGAAGCCCAGCTTGATCCGCCGCTGCTTGAAGGTGCGGGCAAACTGCTCCAGCTCCTCCAGGTCGCTGGGCTCCTCAGGGTGGGAGGGGGGCTCCAGGCATTTGGGCGGAGGCGGCGGCTGCGGCTGCTGCTGCTGCGAGAGAGACAGGTGCGACTCGGGGAGGCCGGGCCGAGTCACTTGCTGCACAGCAAGGATGGAGAGACGGAAGAAGAAGGGTCAGGTGCAGCACAAAGAGGGGAGCAACAGGAGCCACCCTCTGCTCCCCTTGAGATCTCTCCTGCCTCTCCCAGAGGCTCCGATGTCTCCTCCCAGTTGGAGGAGGGAGGGCTGCAACTCCCCTCAAAGCTCTTTCCACAGATGTTCTGTCACAGTGTACAACCAGTAGCAATTTGCCAAAATACAGGCTGTCATTTGTACCTTCCTAATGTTGTTGCACAGCCCCACCCCCTTTTATCGCTAGTCCTTTTCACTTCCCAATGAGGACTAGGCATGGCTGGGTGTTCCTCCCTTCCCTGTCCCGTTGGCCTGTGCTCACCTGTGCTGGGAGTCCTGCGCGAGGCTGATTCGACAGGAGGCTCCCGGGGTTTTGCTGAGGTAGCTGAAAAAGATTTGGTGTGGAGAGCAGCCCTGCAGAAGACGAGGAGGAGGAGGAGGAGAGAAGAGGCTCAGGGCTCAAGTAGAGAGGGATGGCCAGCCCACTACCTGCCTCCCAGGCCAGCCCACCCGGACTCAGGGCTTCCCGGGCAGGCTGGGCACCCCTCCTCCCCTTGGCTTCACCGCAGACTGGGGACAATGGGAGCTGCAGTCTGTCTTTGATGCTGGGCCCCCACCCTGCCCTGCCCCACCCTGTGTGGGTGTTTACCTTGTTGCCCGGGCTGGGCCTGCGGCAAGAGGAACTGCGCAGGAGGCTGGAGGTGGTGCCCTGGGACCAGGACTAACTGCTGGAGCTGGAGCAGCTGCTGGATGTCCTGAGAAGGGCGCAAGAAGGGAGGGAGAGAACGGATGAGAAAAGAGAAGGGGTCAGTAGGAAGGAACAGGTCTCGCCCCACAGGAGCCTGGGAATCATAGAATCATCGTTGGAAGAGACCACATGGGCCATCTAGCCCAACCCCTTTATTTCTTCCTTGCAGGAAAAGCACAATCGAAGCACCCCTGACAGATGGCCACCCAGCCTCTGTTGAAAAGCCTCCACGGAAACGGCTTCCAGTCCACCACATCCTGAGGCAGAGAGTTCCACTTCTGAACAGCTCTCCTTACAGGAAAAGCACAATCAAAGCACCCCTGACAGATGGCCACCCAGCCTCTGTTGAAAAGCCTCCATGGAAAGAGCTTCTAGTTCACCACACCCTGAGGCAGAGAGTTCCACTGCTGAACAGCTCTCCTTACAGCCAGGAAGCTCTTCCTCATGTTCAGGTGGAATCTCCTTCCCTGTCATTTAAATCCACAGCTCCTTTGAGTCCTATTTCCAGAGCAGCTATTTCCCATCGTGGTCCCTGTGAATCGCACATATGGTAATTTCTGCTCCTGGGCAGACAGCTTCGCAACCTTCTAGAGATCTTATCTTATTTTATTGATACCCTGTCACCATGTCCCCGAAGGGACTCGGGGCAGCCAACATGAGGCCAAGCACAAACAAATTGCAATAAAGCAAATGTACATATGAACAAAACAATAACATCAAATAAATACTTAATAATAACATAGTAATGAAATGAAAATAACCAGATCATAATAAAAAACAAATTATAAAATGGTAATATTTAGACATGGCTCTCATCATGTCTCCGCTCAGCCTTCTCTTCTGAAACTGGCTGGACAGACTCTTTAAGACACTCCTCAGGGGGCTTATTCAGGGTCTTCGAGTTGCCCCCTTCCTCGGGACCCCTTCCAGCTTAGAGTCAATATCTCTGAAATGATGGTGCCCAGAATTGGACACCGTATTCCAGGGAGAGGACTGACGAAAGCAGAAGAGAGAAGCACCATCACGTCCCTCGATCTGGACATGAAAAGCGAAGGGAAGGGGGTCTCCCACCCAGAGCCGTCCTGAGAGCGGCTGAAACAGGCGGCACTCCCACTTTTGGCGTGACCCCTCTGGTGCCACAAGCAAGCGCAGAGCGGCTTTGCTGGTCTGGGGCGGGGCTGGGCGCTGCCTGCTTACCTGTGCCGTGAGCTGGATGGGCTGCGAGAGGGCCAGCTGGGGCGCCTGGGGCTGGCTCTGCGGGGCCGACAAGTCGGAGCCCGGCTGCTGGGAGGCGGCGGCGGCAGCGGCGGCATTGGACTGCTGCACGGCAGCCGCCAGGAGCTGGGCCTGGGCTTGCTGCAGGAGCAGCTGCTGTTGCGCGGGCATCAGGGCCGTCAGCTGGGGCACCGAGGGGCGCCGGGGGAGGGGCGGGCAGGGGCAAGAGGAAGGAGCAGCGGAAGGGCAAGGGAAGGAAGGAAGGAAGAAGGAAAGAGAGGCACAAGCCAGGCAGAAGAGAGAAGGAAGAAGCAGGTGAGCTGGTGCTGCAGCCCCACTCGCCCCCAACAAGCACAGAGGGAGCCAAGCAAGCCCACTCCTGGCCCTGAGGGGGACCCTTCTCATTCATTCACATGCAACCCACATAATTTCACCCACATTAGTCACAGCAATCCCCAGGTGCTTGTGAGAAAGACTTTAAATCAGGGGCTTGAAGAAGAATCAGAGCCCTGCCTTCCTCATCTTGTCTCAGGGTCGGATCGGACCACGGCAGCCACCGACCCAGCCACCCAAGCCACCCGGTTTATGGAATTGAGAGGCTGCTCCTGAATGATGAAGAACGTTGTGGTGCCTCCGCCACACAACTTTACACAAGTCGCTTTGGGATCACAAGCTTGACCCATGTCACCGAAGGAGGGTCCCCCAGCCTTTGGCCCTCCGGGTGTTTTGGACTTTGCTTCTGGGAATTCCTGCTGGCCAAGCTGGGCAGGGCTCCGGGAGGGGGGGAGTTTAAAGACCCCGGAGGACTAATGGCTGGGAGCCTTTGCTCAGGAGCTGAGTCTCACTGCCGCCGCTGCTGCGTGGGCCCCCACTTACCCCCGCAAGCTGGCTGCCGGCTAACATCAGCTGGGCCTGGGGCAGGTGGGGCGGCTGGACTGGGGCCGGGGCCGGAGCCGGGGCTGGAGCTGGAGGCACCTCTGTGGGCTCTTCGGCTTTGATCTGCGGGAAGAGAAGAAGGAAGGAGGGAGTTGTGAGTTCTTGCTCCATCACCCGGGATCCCCAACATCGCCACCTGGCTCCTTTCCCCATTCTTCTTATTATTATTATTAACTTTATTTGTACGCCGCTAACATCTCCTGGGGATTTCAGACCTCGCTCTCCTGTGCAAAACGATCCTCTCGCAACACACAACTAAAACCCTCAGATTCCCCTTTCATGGCTGTATCTACATCCTAAGCAGTCCTGGCAAATGTCATTTGGGAAGGCAACCGAGCTCTGGGTCGGAAGATTCCAAGTTTCCTCGACACCAGGCATGGGCAAACTTTGGCCCTCCCTCCAGGTGTTTTGGACGTCAACTCCCACAATTCCTTGCTGGTGATCCTTGTTTGTTTACTCCTAAAGCTCTTGAGGGTCCATTGAATGATGGGCATTTGGGAGGAGGAGGTCTGTCTGGGCTGCCCCTTATAGAGCAAGTGTCTCTCCTTGGCATCTTCCTGTTCCTATTCTGTGCTGAGCACAACCACTAATTCTCAAGACGTCTTAGACTTCTGCTGCCCTTCTGCGGCCACAAAGAGCCCCGCCAGGCAGACAGGAGCATCCCACCCCTGACCCCTGACCCCTGGAAGTTCTGACACATTGCCGCTCCGTTTCCTGTTTTGCTGCAGGTCCCCGGAGGCAGGGAATTCCCCCCCAAAACCAACCTTGATTCATGGGTTCCTACCCGGCTGATAAGAGAAGAGCGGGGCAGCGCAGCGCCCGCCCTGTGCCGCCACAGACCTCTCCTTTTGCACTGACACACAGAGACAAGGGCAACAACGTGAACCGGTCCTATTCTGATTCAGGGGGAAATGAGGCAGGGGTCTGGCCCACCCTCAGCCCCTTTGTCGCTTTGCAGGGAGAGCCACAACACTCCCGGCTCGCGTCAAGGGCAAAAGGCCTTATCTGATACTTCCTCTCTCTTCTGAAGAAAAGGCAGATTGCGGTGGTTTGCATATTATGCAAATTCCCTTCAGTTTCTCTATTAATAATCAAAAGGCAGGTAATAATCAGCCCCAAACATCTTTAATAACTTTGCAAGCTCCAGTTTCTGAACAGTTCTTTGCAGGCTCCCCTTGCGCTGCAAAGGCTACGACAGAGAGATCAGGCATGGGCCAACTTTGGCCCTCCATTCAGGTGTTTTGGACTGTGGAAGTCCGAAATACCTGGATGGAGAGCCAAAGTTGGCCCATGCTTACTTGACATGTTGAAGGATGGGCTGGCGCTCTCAATAGAATCCTAGAGTTGGAAGAGACCTCCTGGGCCATCATCCAGTCCAACCCCTTTCTGCCAAGAAGCAGGAACATTGCATTCAAATCACCCCTGACAGATGGCCATCCAGCCTCTGCTTCAAAGCTTCCAAAGAAGGAGCCTGCACCACACTCCGGGGCAGAGAGTTCCACTGCTGAACGGCTCTCACAGTCAGGAAGTTCTTCCTCATGTTCATGTAGTTTGAAGCCATTGTTTCGCGTCCTAGTCTCCAAGGAAGCAGAAAACAAGCTTGCTCCCTCCTCCCTGGGGCTTTCTCTCACATATTTATGCATGGCTATCATATCTCCTCTCATCCTTCTCTTCTTCAGGCTAAACATGCCCAGCTCCTTAAGCCGCTCCTCATAGGGCTTGTTCTCCAGACCCTTGATAATTTGAGTCGCCCTCCTCTGGACACATTCCAGCTTAGAGTCAATATCTCTCTTCAATTGGGGACACAATATTCCAGGTAAAGTGGTCTAACCAAAGCGGAATAGAGCATGACTTCCCTGGATCTAGACACTAGGCTCCTCGATGCAGGCCAAAATCCCATTGGCTTTTTTTGCCGCCACATCACATTGTGGCGGCACTGCTCCCTTCACTGCTCCCAGAAAGAAGCCTCCCGGCACTGCCAGTAGTCATGAAAGGACGGAGGCGGGTTTCTAATTGGAAGAGCAGGAGAGCCGAAGAAATACCGGGGACTGGCCAGAGAGACTGATCGGAGCCTCTTTCCAAAGGAATAGAATCATAGAATCATAGAATCAAAGAGTTGGAAGAGACCTCATGGGCCATCCAGTCCAACCCCCTGCCAAGAAGCAGGAATATTGCATTCAAATCACCCCTGACAAATGGCCATCCAGCCTCTGCTTAAAAGCTTCCAAAGAAGGAGCCTCCACCACACTCCGGGGCAGAGAGTTCCACTGCTGAACGGCTCTCACAGTCAGGAAGTTCTTCCTAATGTTCAGATGGAATCTCCTCTCTTGTAGTTTGAAGCCATTGTTTCGCGTCCTAGTCTCCAAGGAAGCAGAAAACAAGCTTGCTCCCTCCTCCTCCCTGTGGCTTCCTCTCACATATTTATACATGGCTATCATATCTCCTCTCAGCCTTCTCTTCTTCAGGCTAAACATGCCCAGTTCCCTAAGCCGCTCCTCATAGGGCTTGTTCTCCAGACCCTTGATCATTTTAGTCGCCCTCCTCTGGACACATTCCAGCTTGTCAATATCTCTCTTGAATTGTGGTGCCCAGAATTGGACACAGTATTCCAGATGTGGTCTAACCAAAGCAGAATAGAGGGGTAGCATTACTTCCTTAGATCTAGACACTATGCTCCTATTGATGCAGGCCAAAATCCCACTGGCTTTTTTTGCTGCCACATCACATTGTTGGCTCATGTTTAACTTGTTGTCCACGAGGACTCCAAGATCTTTTTCACACGTACTGCTCTCGAGCCAGGCGTCACCCATTCTGTATCTTTGCATTTCGTTTTTTCTGCCAAAGTGGAGTATCTTGCATTTGTCGCTGTTGAACTTCATTTTGTTAGTTTTGGCCCATCTCTCTAATCTGTCAAGATCGTTTTGAATTCTGCTCCTGTCCTCTGGACTATTGGCTATCCCTCCCAATTTGGTGTCGTCTGCAAACTTGATGATCCTGCCTTCTAGCCCTTCATCTAAGTCATTAATAAAGATGTTGAACAGGACCGGGCCCAGGACGGAACCCTGCGGCACTCCGCTCGTCACTTCTTTCCAAGATGAAGAGGAAGCATTAGTGAGCACTCTCTGTGTTCGTCCACTTAACCAATTACAGATCCACCTCACCGTAGTTTTGCCTAGCCCACATTGGACAAGTTTCCTTGCCAGAAGGTCATGGGGGACCTTGTCGAAGGCCTTACTGAAATCCAGGTACGCTACATCCACGGCATTCCCTGCATCTACCCAGCTTGTAGCTCTATCGAAGAAAGAGATCAGATTAGTCTGACATGACTTGTTTTTGATAAATCCATGTTGACTATTAGCGATGACTGCATTTGTTTCTAAGTGTTTGCAGACCACTTCCTTAACAATCTTTTCCAGAATCTTGCCCGGTATCGACGTGAGGCTGACCGGACGGTAGTTGTTTGGGTCATCCTTTTTTCCCTTCTTGAAGATTGGGACCACATTGGCCCTCCTCCAATCTGCTGGAACTTCTCCCGTTCTCCAAGAACTCTCAAAGATGGTTGCCAATGGTTCCGAAATGACTTCCGCTAGTTCCTTCAATACTCTGGGGTGTAGTTGATCTGGCCCTGGGGACTTGAACTCATTAAGAGCGGCCAGGTATTCCTGGACGACTTCTTTCCCAATTTGGGGTTGGATGTCCTCCAAACCCTCATCCACTCCATCTTGCTGAGGTTGAAGACTCTCTTTTTGTGAGAAGACCGAGGCAAAGAAGGCATTAAGTAGTTCTGCCTTTTCCCTATCCCCTGTCAGCATTGCCCCATCTTCTCCTCGAAGAGGTCCTATCGCCTCCTTGTTTTTCCTTTTTCTACTGACATAAGAATAGAAGCCCTTTTTATTGTTTTTAATGTCCCTGGCAAGTCTGAGCTCGTTTTTTGCTTTAGCCTTGCGGACCTTTTCCCTACAGGTGTTGGCTATTTGTTTGAATTCTTCTTTGGTGATTTCTCCCTTTTTCCACTTCTTGTGCATGTCTCTTTTGTGTCTTAGCACAGTTAGAAGTTCTTTGGACATCCATTCTGGCTTCTTTGCACTTGTCCTATTTTTTCTCTTTGTTGGCACAGTTTGCAATTGCGCCTTGAGTATTTCACTCTTGAGAAATTCCCATCCATCCGTAACTCCCTTGTCTTTTAGTATCTGTGTCCACGGAATGCTGCTCAGCATTTCCTTCATTTTTTGGAAATCAGCTCTCCTAAAGTCCAAAATGCGGGTTTGACTTGTCTTAGTTTCGGCCTTCCTTTGTACCTCAAATTGCAGGAGCACATGGTCACTTGCCCCTAAGGATCCTACCACTTCGACCGCATCGATCAGGTCCTCCGCATTTGTTAAGATGAGATCAAGAGTAGTCAATCCCCTTGTTGCTTCTTCTACCTTCTGGACCATGAAATTGTCTGCAAGGCAAGCGAGGAATTTGTTGGACCTTGTACTCTTGGCCGAGTTTGTTTTCCAGCAAATATCGGGATAGTTGAAGTCGCCCATGACTACTACATCTCTTCTCTGTGCATGTTTGGTCAACTGTTGGGAGAAGACTTCATCAAGATCTTCCTCCTGGCTTGGGGGTCTGTAGTAGACGCCTACGACGACATCTTTTTGAGTCCCAGTTCCCTTGATTCTTATCCAGATGATTTCAAGCTGGTTTCCCAGATTGCTGTCTTGAATCTCTTCTGTAGCATAAGAGTTTTTGACATATAAGGCTACTCCGCCTCCTCTCCCCTTTGTTCGGTCTCTGTGAAAGAGGTTATACCCCTCGATATCTACATTCCAGCGATAGGAGTCATCCCACCAGGTTTCAGTGATCCCTATGATATCATATTTGTGGTGTTGTGCTAAAAGTTGGAGTTCGTCTTGTTTATTTCCCATGCTCTGTGCATTAGTGTAAAGACATGTGAGCCCCTGAGATCTTCCCCTGAGCTGTTTAATTGGGATTATTGTGCTTTGGGTACTTGGTCCTTGTTGTGTTTGTGCAGCCCTCCGTTTAGCCTTCTGGCGATTCCCAGATATTGTGGGTAAAGTAGTGTTCGCAAGGCTGTTGTCCCCCTCCCCCGGTGGACCTAGTTTAAAGTGCGTCTAATGAGGTTTGCGAGTCTGTGAGCAAAAAGGTGTTTTCCTACTTGTGTGAGATGCACCCCATCCCTTGCCAGTAGGCCATCCTCCTGGAAAAGCAGGCCATGGTCGAGGAAGCCAAAGCGTTCCTCCTGACACCATTTTCTAAGCCAGTCATTGACCTGTACTATTTTTCTGGCTCTTGTGGGTCCGTGTCTTACAACAGGGAGGAGGGATGAAAAGACCACCTGTACATTACATTCTTTTAGCTTTGCTCCTAGAGCTCGAAAATCATTTGTGATCTTTTGAAACGTATGCCTTGCAGTGTCATTGGTTCCTACATGAATCAACATGAGGGGAGGACGGTGATAGGGCTTGAGGAGCCTGGTGAGCCTCTGAGTGATATGGTGTATTTTTGCCCCCGGTAGGCAGCATATTTCTCGAGCCATCCCATCTGGTCTGGAAATGACAGCTTCCGTTCCTCTAAGGAGGGAGTCGCCTACTACCAAGACCTGTTTACTTTCGGGAATGACAGCGTCCCTTTTGTGCATTGTAGTGTGTAGGTCTCCAGAAAAGTGATCCTGTTGGTGTGAATTGTGTAGGTGAAAAGTGTTGTCCTCCTCCTCGGAAGGAGGAGCAATACATGTAATACATATGGAGCTCTTCCTTCCTGACAGAACAGCTGGAAATTTGGCCTCGCCTGCGACCCTTGGGGCAACGTTTGGGCGAATGGTGGCAAGGAACACACAGGGAAATCTCAGTGTCGATGTGGGTCTGAGGGGTGCCAAGGCTTGCTCTGGCTTCATGGCTGTCCTCAGAGAGAATTACACTCCAGTTTTTGTTCCTGGGTTATAAATGTCATTTCCTCATTGGTTCGATCATTAAAAACATGGACAAGGTTTATTAAACTGCCAACATTTTGCATTTGTGGGAAGGAGGGAGGGAGGGAGATCATCCTGCAGCAGATTTTGCTCTGGTTTTTCAAATAATGTGTATCTCATCATCAAGTCTCAACCAATCCAACCTAGTTTGTGTCAGCCACAAAAACAATAAAGTTTCTGGAGTAGAACAAGCATTTTCAAAGAAATTAAATAGGAATAACACTTTAAAACCAGGAACAGATCTTTTTCCAAATTTTTTTACATCCTGTTATTGTTGTCACAATTGTTGTTAAATGGTTGCTAGAAATGCAGCAGCCAGTGTCCAAAGAAGCCTTGATTTGCAGTACTGCTCAGCCCTAGGCTTCCTCCAAGGTTGCAAGGAGCACATTTGCAATGAGGAAAGACATGGCTTCCCGCTGGCCAGAAGACCCCTCCAAGCCATTCCTTTCCTATGGTGTGGGCCATTGGTCCCCCTGATTCCTCCCCACTGGCCGCATTGATTGGGGCCGGAGGGCCGGTGCTGGTGGCGCAGGGAGGCGGGCCTTACCTTGGTGCCGGTGCTGGTGGGGGACGGAGAGAACGGAGAAGGCTTGCTCTGCTGGGTCTGCGGGGGTCAAAGAGGGGAAGGGAGTGAGCAACCGGGCAAAGAGGGGCTGTGTAACCATGGCTCCCCACCCCTCACCCTGCACCATGAATTCCTGCCCCACGTTTCTCACCTGGTGGTTTGTGTCAGGTCCATTTCTTTCTGTATCTATAACCAAAGAAGAGAAGCTCATCACAAAAGCGACCCAGGGAGCTCACTTCCTTCCTAGACCCACATCCCTAGCCCCACAGAACCCCCATGGAGCCTGCTGGACCCACATTGACTTTTTCTCCAGGATTGCCTGCAGTGTGCTCATCTCCTCTCCAGCCTTGATCCATGAAGCCCCCAAAAGTAACTTCCCCAACTCTGGACATGGTAAGCCGAATACCCAGCAAATCCTGCTTGTGGAATGATACCGCTATTCTGGGCTAGGGGGCAGGTCATGGGGGAGAAGGGGGTCCTCGTGCCTTGAGGGCCCCTTGTTCCCACGTCCCCTGAAGCAAGGGGGCCGGGGGGCCTGGCTACCTGTGTGCTCTTCTTGCAGCTCCAGCCGTGCCTTCTCCAGCTCCAGGGGCTTAGACATTCTTACTTCTGAAAGAGAGGAGGAAGAGGGGGCAAGCGGGAGGAGAGGGGGGGCAGAGAGGGGGGGCAGCCATTGAGATGATGGGAAAGGCCTGGGACAGGCTTCACAAAACAGAGCGGGGAGCAAGGCCTTGCCCATCAGGACACCACTCTGCGGAATCCTCACACGCTCCGATTAAAAGAATCCCCAAGACCATTGCCCCCAAAGCCTCTCTGTTTTGGGCACCCAGACTGGCCCAGCCCAAATGCACAGAGATCTGCACCCTGAGCACTTCCCCAGCATTTCTAGCACGAGGATTGGGGAAGATTTCCTGTCATCACTTGGCTTTGCTGTTAACCAAAACAGAGACTGTGGTCAAGAAATGAGAAGAGGACCGAGACGGTGACGGAACCAGGGGAGAGGCACCAAAGCCAGGCTGGCGGCAGGTTTCTGGTCTCAGACTGTGAGAGTGGGCAGGAGCAGACCCAACACGACTGAAGTTTTTGGAGTTTGGACCCCAAAGGAGAGAGGAAGGGGCCTCAGAGCAGGGACTGAGCTGTGGCTGTCCTGCTGTGGCCATATCCTGAGAAGAAGGGAGCAGGAAAAGGAGGTGACCAGGCAACAAGGGACCGACACCATCCAGGAAGCCACAGCACCTGCCCTGACCTTCCCGTGAGTGATGGGAGCCCTTGGGGGTCTCTGGGGCTTCTCTGGCAGGGCCTGCGACCTGCTGCTGTGGCGGCGTTGGCGTTCTCCACCCCCTCCCTTCCTCCAAACACTGGCCGTCCTCCTCTTCTTCTGGCTGGCTTTCACTTCTGCTTCCCTTTCACATTTTTAGACGCTTTATAAACAGCCTCTCATTTACTGAAAGCCCAGCTAAAAACAGATGCCCTGGGGCTGCCCCCTCCCTCCCTCCCTCCCTCTTGTCCAGGGCCCAGATCCTCTGACTTTTTCTCCTCTGCCATGGGGCAGCTACAAGGGGGGGGGGGGCTCCTAATGGGATGCTTTCACGTTTAGAAGCCAGCCTTGCCCACAGGTATTGGGGAAGAGATTTCTAGCCGGCCCCGTTTCTCAGGAAGGTCTCCTCAGTGTTTGGCCTGCCACCATCAGAGCTTCACCTGGGGCAGCAGCTTCTTGCAGATGCTTCCTCTCTCCCATAGATGTGTCTGCTGCAAATCCACAAACCCTCCTGACATTTATTTTCCTTTGGTCCCAACATTTCTAACATTGCAATTACATCCAGTAGTTAGAAACCAAGAGTTTAGGTACTGCAAGAGAAGGACCGCATCTCTGTTTACGAAACCACACGATCTCTTCGATCATCTGGAGAGGCCTTGCTCACGATCCCACCTCCATCGCAAGCACGATTGGTGGGGACGAGGGACAGGGCCTTCTCGGTGGTGGCCCCTCGACTCTGGAACTCTCTCCCTAAGGACATCAGGCACGCCCCAATGTTGGCAATTTTTAGGAGGAGTTTGAAAACATGGTTGTTCCAGTGTGCCATCCCAGAATAAGGAAACTCCAAGCAATATGTCCCCAAATGCACTTTACTAGAGACCCAGGATACCTGCATGCGCCATCCCCTTCCAAACACCTATCCTTTTCACCTGGTCATGCCCAGCATATTTTTAATTTTAACTATTACATTTGGCCCTGCCATAGATTTTAATGCGTCGTGGTGTTTTGTTAATGTTATTGCTTTGTTTTGATTTCATTTTGTTGTGTTGTTGTTGTTGTTGTTGTTTTACTGTTGTGTTTGGGCTCGGCCTCATGTAAGCCGCACCAAGTCCTCCGGGAGATAAATAAAGGTATATTATTATTATTATTATTATTATTATTATTATTATTATTAGGAGGCGGGCCAAGTGAGCAAGGAAAGAAAAGTTCAGAGTCCTAGGCTGTGCCATGCTAGAAATGGGAGGGTTGACGGGAAAGGTCAGGATGGCCTGCCCAGGAGGAACCTCCCTGGCCAGAGACAAGCCAAGGCTGGCTCCTGTGCTCCTTGGCCAGCTCAAAGGTCTGTCTTGAAAATTCCATGACTGCATTCGAAGCTGAGCCTTCAAAAGACTCACTTCCTAAAGTTTATTAAGAGGATGTGGGTAGTGAGGGGTGGGTGCGTTGAGGGACATTTAGGGCACGGCCAGAAGGGCCCGAAGGAGACGGGACTAGGATTCCTTTAGTTGTTGCCGGACTGCATCTCCCACCCTGGCCAGGAGAGAGGGCTGCTGGGAGTGGCGCGCATCTGCAACACCTGGAGGAAACCCTTGACAGAAAGGAAGGAAACAAGAGCAGCTTGAGAGCATTGGAGCTGAAAAGCCAGCGGCCCCAGCAGCCCTCCCCACAAAGCCAGTGGGATTCTTTCCTTGCCTGTGCCCCACCAAGGACCATCCGTCTGCCTCCGGTCAACGGGGATGCAGAATGACCGCTGGCAAGGAGGGCTCCCTGGCGCAGAAGAGGGAGGCGACTGCAAACGAGAGCGTGGCAACAGAAGCAAGGCAAGCGCACAAAGGCATGGCTGCTTACCTGTTGCCCACAGGCCCCAGTTCACCATGGCTAGGATCTGCTGCCTGGCACGAGGAGAGGAGGAGGAAGGGCGGCCGGTGCCAGCGGCGCAGATGGCAGGCAGCGTGTGTGTTCCCCAGCGAGCAAGCGAGTGAGCAAGCAAGAGGGGAAGGGCGGCAGGCAGACAAGGAAGGGCCTCTCCTCCTCTGTCTTCGGGGCAAGTCTGGGGGAGTCCCCGTGCGCCTCAGAAGCCAGAGCAGCAAATGTGGCAGGAAGCAGCTGGGAGGAAGGAGCCATAGCAGGCCTTGTGTGTGAGAGAGTGAGGGAGGGAGGGAGTGTGTGTGAGATGGAGAATGTGAGCGCACACAGGCGAGGAGTGTGGCCCTGGGCACACAACAAAGGCAGAAGTGCCAAGGCGTCCCCTTTGTCTTCAGAGTTTGTATAAGGCAGGCATGGGCAAACTTTGGCCCTTCCTCCGGGCGTTTTGGACTTCAACCCCCACAATTCCTAAGTTTGCCCATGCCTGGCCTAAACCCACACATTCCTGTACACAAATATTAAGTGTAGCCAGAGGCAGCCCTACGTAATTTTCAACGGTAAGCAAACAGTATTTTGGCACACCCCCCCCCCCCCAACCAATCATTGATATATATTTTCTGTTTGTCGTGGGAGTTCTGTGTGCCATATTTGGTTCAATTCCATCCTTGGTGGAGTTCAGAATGCTCTTTGATTGTAGGTGAACGGTACATCCCAGTAACTACAACTTGGATGTGTCAAGGTCTATTTTCCCCCAAGAACGCCTCAAGAGCTCCCCTGGGCAGGCCCGTAGCCAGGATTTTGTTTCGGGGGGAGCTGAGTTTGATTCGGGGGGGGGGGGGGCTGAGTCTGAGTGAAAGAGGCTCTACCCTAGCAAACCTTTTGTATCGTTATCCCAATATCCCCATGCATATGGGATATGTTGAACATAGTGATCAGATCATGATATGAATAAACATAACAGTTTAAATAATATACCAGTAAGGCCTTCTCGCGGACCACCATGAGAATTTCGGGGGGGGGGGGACTGAAGCCCCCCAAGCCCCCCCCCCCCGACTACATGCCTGCCCCTGGGCAAAATCAACTATACTGCAAATGCTTACTTTGCGTAATGGGTTGAGCCGTCCCTGAGTGTAGCTTTCCTGAACTTTTCTCCTCATAGTGACATAGAAGCTTTGGTGTCCTTGCAGAGCAGGCAGACAACTTCCTTCATGATTTGTCTAGCAAAGGGGGCAAAATATGCTAAGATGTACCTCCTTGCTCATCACCAAAACAGACACAAATGCTTTCTGCTCATGCTCAGAAACACCTGGGTATGACTTCAGTGTCATAATGGCTGGGCACGAGCATCCAAAACATCCCGCTAGACTACTTCTCCATGAAACCCAAGGCCTTGAAGGCAGCAAGAAGAGGCGCTTCTGGACCTTCAGTCAAAAGACAAGTTTTGCCTCCCTCTTCCTTTCTCTCCCCTTTATGGCAAATAAAGAAGACGCAAGAAGCAAACAGAAGGCTATGAATGGGAAAGGAGCTCTCTGCATCACCACAAAATGCAACAAATGAAGTGAGGCACCAGCCCTATCCTCCCAATTGAGTGGCACCGGTCTGCTCACCCGTGCCCAAGAATTATTATTGCAGATTCATTGTGTCAAGGTCAGACGCCAGCTAATTAAAGAAGTTTTCCTGCCTCTTCTAATACAACTAGTGTTACTATCACTGTCAGCAGGCTCTATCACAACACATTGGTGGTTGTTTTGATGGTTGCTTTAATATACAATGTTATTGTTTTATTCTGTTTTGTGCGGTTGTATTTTATATACGAGTGTATATTTTAAACATGCCTACCTGCATGACTGCATCTCTGTGTACAAACCCACACGATCTCTTCGATCATCTGGAGAGGCCCTGCTCACGCTCCCGCCACCATCGTAAGTGCGATTGGTGGGGACGAGGGAGAGAGCCTTCTCGGTGGTGGCCTCTCGACTGTGGAACTCACTCCCCAGGGATATTAGGCAAGCCCCAACTCTGGCAGTCTTTAGGAGGAGCCTGAAAACGTGGCTGTTTCAGTGTGCCTTCCCAGAATAAGGAAACTCCCAGCAATATGTCCTTAAACGAACTTTAATAATGACTTTAGATTGTCTGCACATTTCTTCCCTCTCCAAAACCTCCATCCCAATTACATGTTACCTGTTCACGCCCAGCATTATTTTTTAAATTTTAATTATTACATTTGGCCCAGCCATAGATTTTTAAATGTTATTTAGATTTTAAATGTTATTGTTATTGTTTATTTTGCTTATGAGTTTATGTATTGCTTTTGTATTATTGTTGTTATTGTTTATTGTTGTGTTGTGGACTTGGCCGCATGTAAGCCATGCCGAGTCCCTCGGGAGATGGTAGCGGGGTACAAATAAAGTGTTGTTATTATTATAATATTATTATTGGGCTCGTCCCTATGAGAGCCACCCTGAGTCCCTTCGGAGAGATGGAGGTGGGGTGGAAAAATAAAGTTATTATTATTATTGTTATTGTTATTAATGAACCCAGCAGCCCCCAGCAACGGTCAAGCGCCTGGGTGGACCTTAGTGGCTGGGCCAGCATTCCCAGACTCTGGCCACTGGGGGGCAGCAGGGCACCACAAATGCCACCCTCCCCTGGAGCCGCCCAGAAGCGCATTCACGCTCTGCCTTCAGAGGAGAGGAGTCCAGCCAGCGACTGGCTCCCAAGAGGACACAGGGCCCCAAGAAGTGCCCCAGAGGAGGCCATTTAACTTGGCCACATCCTTCTCTCTACACATTACTATCAGAGGCTCCTACAACTGGACTTGGGATCATTCCTTTGCCAAACCCCAAGTGCGGAGGCCACAAACTGGCACAAAAGCTTTGAGTGGTTAGAGAGTGGTTAGAGAGTGGATGCTCAGCCTGGGTCGGCCACCACAGCACTTCTGTCAAGGTCCACTTGAAACACGCAAATCGAGCATATGCTCACAGAACCCTTGCACAACTAACACTTAGGCGTCCAACGCCAAGAAGGTACGCCGCCCCTTGTGCAAGTTGTGTTGCGCGCCTTTGCTGTGTTGAGAAAGGGGACCCAAGGGCCATCGAGTCCAGCCTCTGCTTTGCATGAAGGGCCTGGAATTGCGAGGCCTCCTGAGCTTCATGGGCTGACATCTCCAAGGAGCCAGGGCCCTGTGCTTGGGAGAGGCATCTCCCAAATTAATTCTCGCGCTCTGCTTTCCTAGCAAAGGCTGCCTCTGTGCTCAGGACAGGATTCTTGTACCTTCATCTGAAGGATGTCCGAACAAGATCCATAACTGCTAGGCAGCGTCGAATGTCAGCCACAATCATGAGAGCTAATGGCCCAATCCGTAAGGCACGGACCAGTATGGGAACGCGATGCCCAGCAGGCAGGCCTTCCCTTCAACACTAAGCTGGGCTCAGGGTGCATCTGCACATGTGCAAAGGACACCTCATAGTGTTCCATTGCAGCCCTGCCATTTGGTTCCCAGGCATCCAGACTGAAAGCCACTCTGAGGCTGCCATCTTGTTCTGCTGCTCTGGAGGCAACCGGAGGGGAGCGACAGGTGGCCAGGCGCAAACAGAGCCGGGGCTGTTGGGTCAGTGCTAGTGTGGCAACAGCCCTGTCCCTGCCCCATCTCTCCCCACCCCTCAGTGCAAGGAGAGCCTTGTGGGCATCATCCAGAGCAGCCAAAGTTCCAGCATCGAGGGGCAGGGACCCCTCCTCTGCCCGACCCCTGCCTTCCCCCCCCCCCCAATCGTGGCTGCCGTGGCCGGCTGCAGCGGGCGGTAATGAGAGGAGACGGCCGGTGTCGCGGGCGCTCCCCCGGGGCTGCGGTTATTGTATGTGACGCGCCGGCTCCATCGCGCTGCTCATATTTCTCCCCCGATCAATACTTTTGACTCCCTACAAGACAATAATCGCTTGTCCGCGGCCGCCAGTCGATCAAATACATTATTAGAGTGTGCTCCCGGGGGAGCAGGCGAAGGGGGAGGCGGGGAGGGCAGCGGCATTGGGGGGCAGCCCAGGACCAGCGCGGAACAACGGGGGGCGTGGGTGGGGGCACGGCTGGTTTGGGGGTCCACGGCTGGCTACAATCCCTTTCCTAGGAGGCTTCCTTCCACAAACACAGGCCTCCACAGGTGCCTTGCTACCGCACCCAGAATCCCCCAAACAGCAGACCCACAGGGAGATCTGATAGATGGGGGACAAAAAAGTAACTTTTAACCCAAACCTGTCCTATACCCTCATTCTTCACCCAAAAGACAGGGAAGGCTTTGTGCGGGTTTTGTGAGCTGAGTTGAAATGACTGGTTTTCCTCCAAATTTCAGAGATGTTTGTCTGAGGAGCAATCTCCAAAAAAATTCAGGTCTCAGAAACCACATCTGACAATCTCTGAAGATACAGAAGAAACCCTCCAGTGAGAAGGCATTCATCACATTGGACTTTCTCCCGATAGTGGATTTCACCCACAAACAGGGTTTGCTCCAGACTGTCCTTCTCCAGGTGACACTTCAGGGCTCATTTGCCCAGGCCGGCACTGTCCGTGGTCAGGGAGGTTGTGAGCTGCACTCTGGCAAGGCATGGAGGGCCACCGTTTAGTGTGACAAGAGTGGCCACTCTGCTCCTGGCTCTTCCCATCAGAATAGCTGTAAAAAGTTTGGAAATTTCTCTTCCGATTCCACCGCAAGTCCAACACTGTTTAGCGTCTCAACCAAGCCCAACACCACAATTGTTAATCTTAACCAAAACAAGTCATCTTCGCAAACAACGGTCCGAAGTATCTCCATCTCCAAGGAAAAGCTTCACTGTAGACAAGGCTGGCCACCATGGATTCGTCAAGAACCCCTCTTGGCGTTGCAACCAAGAATTCTTATTTTATTTTCCTTTAACTCCAGCTCCCAGGACGTCCCAGAGTCTGGCTTGTATCAAGTCAATTGCATTTTGCACTCTAACACTAAAAACAAATTTACAAATTCTTTTTATAACTCCAAGGTGTATCAGAATTTTAAGAGTCTTTTCTTCCCTATTCATTTCCCTGAAAATATGAGGCCTCTCCATTGAATTTTCTTCAGGCTTCCAAAGATCCTGCATGAAACAGGCTGGCAAGAGACAACAGAGAAGATAGAAAGAATTTAAAAATATATTCTTAGTGAACCTCTAGAAAAATATTCCTAGACTGGTGAAAATCTTCACAATTCAGGAGTGATTCTGCATGAAATTCGGGAGTGGGTTTAATGCCCAGGAATCGCCCTTTTCTGTGCAGAAATAACATCTTTGGTCAGAAGCAGAATTTTCTGCAAGGAATGTTTTGTGTGCCAAAATAGTCCTGGCGTGAATTTTGCACGGAGAAAGTTCCACGCTGCAAATAGTCTTTGAAACAGGTGCCGCTGAGCCTTGCCCTCATCGATGCGCATCCAACGCTCATTTGGGATCCGAAGGCAGAAGAGCCGGTGCCCCAGAGATGCTCCACTCCGTCTCTGAGTCTCTTTTTCCTCTTCCTTTCTCTTCCTTAATATTCTCTTATGACTCTTTTAAAAGTATTATTTAAATAGATTACGAGCAGAAGGGGCTGCCTGTTTGCTGCTTTTGCATAACCTGCACGTCCCGTTTATCCATCCCTCCCTCTTGGCACCCTTTCCCTTCGGTCGCTTCTCCCTAATTACCCTGTAAGCGTTCGGAGGCGGACGTGGCTCTATTTCAATTTCTGCAAAGCGTCTTGTTTATTTTAAGCACTATAGGAATAATAAATCATCGCAGCTGGGTCCGGGGGGAAGCCAGCTCCAGGGACCCATGGGACCCCATCACAGAGGTGGGTTTTTTGTGGGGGGGGGAGGAGAAGAAGCGGCCAAGGCTCCCCTGGCCCTCCCTGTCTCACCGGCCAAGTCAAGGACAGAGCCCAGTGTCTCTGAGCATGAGCAAAGTGCCCTTTTGGGCACTGCCAAAAGAACCACCGCATCTCCTCCCAACACCTGGGATGTGAGAGCAATTCTTAAAGGAGACTCAAAACGTAATTCATTTTGGCCCCTCGAGAAAATGCCGGATAAGCTGCCTGTTGTCCTGGTCACTACATTTATTTTTAACTTTTGTCATCTTTCTTTTGAAAACTAAATCTTTACGATTCGGAAAAGAGTGGCAAGAAAGCCCAAGGAAGGTGCTGAGAACAATGAGATGCATGATGCACACACAACTGCTTTGGTCCCACTTGTTCACATTCCTTGAGGTCCATGCTTCCCCTGCCGGCTGCTTCTCTAATTTGTAATTAAGCTCCAGTGTCAGGGCTCCTCCCATAGTGGCTGTTTTAGCGCTGTGGCAAGAACTGTGGGCACAAGGCAAAGGCCACAGAGATGCCTCCTGCAGATTTTTTTTTTTGTGGGGGGAGGGAAATACTACTTGAGAAAGCCCAATTGGGTGAAGGGGCTCCACGATCTCAGGGTACCAAGAGATCCCTCTGAACAAGGGCTATGAAGAGGATGAGCACTTATGAAATGGCCCTAAAAGTCGGTGCAGCAGAAGTCAGTCGGCATGTGTGAACGCATGAAGGAGGCATGGATCTTCCGCGCTTGCAGCTGGGGAAACGAAGCCAATTGGAAATTTGCCATTGTCACTTCTGTCATTAAGGAGCCATCAAACGGAACGGACGTGAGCGAGCGAGAAAGAGGGAGAAGCGAGAGGCGCAAGCACACGGCCGTGCTTTGCACAACCAAGAGTACTTTGCCAGGGAGTACACAACTGCAAAAGCACAAGGGGAAAACAAAGCCACAAATCTCCAAAGGAATAAATACATCGCAAGGCACAACATGAACTGCGAGGCCCCAAAAAAACATGTGTTGTGTGAGGCCGAGAGGACGCAGAAGCAAATGGGTGGGTGCAGAAAGGATGGGGACCTGCCACAGAGAAGCAGGAGATCGCGGGGTTAGGGTTGTGGGAGAGTCACACATCGGAAAGCAGCCCCACAACCGCACTCCCGTTCTCTGCCATGTGAGAAGACAAGCGGAGCCAACTCTCCCGCCGCCGCACAGCTACAAGGGAGAGCATGGAATCATTTCAATGCGCGCTGGAAATGCTTTGTGGATGGGCAAATGGATGAGCAGTGTGTGTGTGTGGGGGGGGGGGGTCTCTTTGGAGGCACCTGCCCAGGTGTCACTTCCTCAAGAGGGAAGTGGTGGTGATCGGCCCCCATTTTCCCTCGAGAAGAGCCTCCTGCTGCTACTGCCGGCGCCTGATGGACCATTCTGTGCTGGTGGAGTGTTTCCATTTCCGTCCCTCTCTGCACCTAAATGGGCTTCGGAGCAAAGCTTCACCTCGTAATGTCTCCCAAAACCTTTCCTCAAAGGCTCCAGCATCTCACTTGTCTCCACGAATCCAACCCGGGGCACACAGCCACCTGGCCCCTCCATTTGGCCACCACATTAAACCACATCTAATCCTACTGCCAGGATGTGGCCAGAGCCAAGTGGCCCCTTGGCTCCTCAGGGCTGGATTTGGGGCCCTTTTCCCTCCTCCTCCTCCTTCTCAGGCTCATTACTTCATTACTCATTACTCATTGACTTCAGGCTCATTAATTGGGAGTTACTCTCCCAAGTGGTGGTTCGGACTTCACTTCCCCCCAAATGGGAAAGGATCTAATCCGATTCGGAAGGCAGTGCAGATGGATCAGGGGGGAGAAAGTGTCTCTTGTGTGCAATGAAATCCCATCCTCTTTGCGGCTTTATCGGAGCCCCGGTTGCAAGTAGGGGAAGGAAGGTGCTTAATGTGTGCTAAGGGGTAACTAATCCACGTTGCGGGGTCTGAAGCATGCCCCCGACGATAAGGGGAAGCTGCGGAGTGGCGTGAGGGTGGGCCAGGGGGCTTGCAGGGTGTCTATCTATCTAGGAGTGTGTGTGTGTGTGTATGTGTTATTGGTGGGGGGGGGGGGAGCTTCCGATGAACAATGGACCTCCTGAAGGAGCAGAAAGGGATGGAGGCAGGGGGCCAGGAAGGAAGGAAGGAAGGAAGGAAGGCAGGCAGGCGAGAGGGCGAACAGGGAGGGAGGGAGGGGGAGAGGGACACTGGAATTTGCAGCGAGGTGTTATGATTATTTTGGAGCAGGGATAAAACTGAGGCAGGGATGATAAATAGGATTAATATGGCGGGGCGTGGGGAATCGGCCCCCAAGCCGCCACTGCCACCGCCGCAGCATCCCTCTCCCATCCCCCAGCGGTGGCTGCGCTTGCTTTGAGGGGGGGGGCAGCATCCGTCAGCCCAAGCGCCTGACAATGAAAATGGTTTCGAGCCACGGCTGCCGATCGATACTGAGCAGGGAGGAGGGAGGGAGGGAGGGAGGGAGGGGGCTCCGGGCGATGGCAGGGCCAGGCCTCTCTCTCTCTCTCTCTCTCTCTCTCTCTCTCTCTCTCTCTCGTGCTCGCTCTGGCTGTTCTCTCCTTCACTCTCTTTCACTCTGGCGCCCCCTCCCTCCCTCCCTCCCTCCCTCCCTCCCCCCTCCCCCCCACCTCTTCCACGACCATTTCTCCTTCTCCTCGCTTCAGACGCATTTCATTTTCTTTCCTATTCCATTCCCTGGTTTCTGCGTTGCAGCAGACTTTGTGTGTATGGGGGAGGCTGGATTGGGGGGGGGGGGGGGCAGGTGACATCCCCTCCCTGTCTGGTCTCTCTCTCTCTTTCTCTCTCTCTCTCTGTGTCACGATTTCGCAGTTCTCAGCAGGCCCTGCCAGAGCTATAATAGTAATAATAATTTTTTTAAAAGCAATAACGGCAGCAAAACCTGGGGGAACAGCTGGGCTGCTTTCCCCTCTGCCCACCGACCCACCCACCCCCCAGCATTAAATTAACACCCAGAAGTCGAGGAGCAGGAAGGAGCCCAGGCCGCTCGCCTGCTCGCTCGCTCGCTCTCTGGCTGGCTGCAGTCCCCCAGAAGAGCCCGGCGCCGCTGGCAGGAAACACAGGCACGGAAACCGTGGAGGAAGGAGGCCCCCAATCATGCAGGACTGGACAGCTCCAGGCCCGCCGGAGTAGTAGTTGCTCTTCAGCACCACGCAGAAGGGGAAAACAAGGGCTGCCCCACAGAGGGGAGGTCTCCCGTTTGCAGCCCAGCGCCCAAATGCCGGGGGTCTGGGGCTGAGCCTGAGGGAGGCCTGGCGGGCCGCCCCATTTGGGGGTCAAGCTCAAGGAGAGGGAAGCAGAGGTCAACTCCTCCACGGAGGCCCAGCCCCCCATTTGTTGGGTTTCAGGGTATCATTACAGGGCAACAAATAGCGGGTTGCTTAATGGGTAATGGCCCCTTCCTTCCTCCCTCCTTTCCTTCCACAGGACCTCCTCGGCCAGAGGCACCCCGGCCCCTGGGCCCCTCCAGCAGAGGTTCCTTCTGGGGGAAAGAGGGAGGGAGGGTTGCAATGTCAAAGAGGAAGGGGAGCAAAGGACAGGACCCAGCCTTCACAAACCACATTTCTTAAAACAGAGGTCCAACGGGCGGCAGCCAGGTTGTTAACCGGGACTCCTTACAGGGAGCGGTCAACCCTCCTGTTCAAGGAGCCCACTGGCTTCCATTCATTTTCCAGACCCAATTCAAGGTGCAGGTTCTCACCTACAAAGCTCTGAACAGTTTGGGACCCGCCTACCTCTGTATATGAACCCACACAATCTCTTCGATCATCAGGAGAGGCCCTACTCACACTCCCACCTCCATCGCAAGCACGATTGGGGGGGACGAGAGAGAACGCCTTTTCGGTGGTGGCCCCTCGACTCTGGGACTCACTTCCTAAGGACATCAGGCATACCCCAACTCTGGCAGTCTTTAGGAGGAGCTTGAAGACGTGGTTGTTCCAGTGTGCCTTCCCAGAATAATGATCCCATAGCACTTTATATTGTTTAGGTCTGCTTGTATGTTTCCACAAACTGCCCCATCACTTTTTCGCCCATGTCCAGCATTATTTTTAATTTTAATTACATTTGGCCTACCCATAGATTTTAAAGTGTGTTGTCCTATTGATAATGTTTATGTTATTGTTTTATTGTTTTAAATTGCTTGTATTGTTGTTGTTATTGCTTGTATTGTTGTATTTTGGGCTCGGCCTCATGTAAGTCACACTGAGTCCCCTGGGGAGATGGTAGTGGGGTATATATTGGAATGCCCTCCCCATAGAGGTGAGATCAGCCCCTTCGCTGATGGTATTTCGAAAAAGGTTGAAGACATGGATGTTTAAACAAGCATTCGATTAATCTGGTGCAACGAAACTGATGAACAAGGATTGGTTAATCACAGACGACAAAATTGGATTGCGACTACAATTAAGAGATGCATTGGATTATTATTGGTGGCCCAATAATATTGTGTATTGTGTATGTGTTTTTATGCTTTTTAATGAAATATTGCTGCTTGTCGTTGTGTTGTAAACCGCGTTGAGTCGCCGATTTAGGCTGAGAAACGGCGGTATATAAGCACAGTAATAAATAAATAAATAAATAAATAAATAAATAAAATAATATAGAAAGTATTATTATTATTGTTATTATTATTATTATTATTATATGATGTCAAAACCTGAAATGTGCTGTACATCTGACTTCCAACTGTGTTTATATGATGCACAACCTAAAATAGGGTTGCCGTGTTTGACTGGCCCTTGGGAGAGCTGCCTTCAAAGCACCACAGCGCACCGGGAAGCCTTGGTCCCCTCCATCTTTCCCTCCAAGTCATCATTATCATCATCATCATCATCACGAGAGGGTTGTTATGGTAAAATAAAGAAAGGTGGCATGTGCCCAATGAGCCCCTTTGTGCGAAATGTGCGAAAGGACTGGCCACAGCCTCCCCTTCTTCCGACCTTCCTCCTCCATGCCTTGCCACGCACCCCTTTCCCCAGTCACCCTCTCCCCACGGCGCTGTCCTTGGGGTCCTTTGTGCCCACCAGTCCTTGTCTCCCTTCCCTCTATTCAATGGAGGTCATTTCTCTCTGTATACCCAAACTGTATCCAAAACACAAAGCCAATTGCCCCACAACTGCCCCCATGCCCTACTTGTTCCCAGGCTTCTTCCCACTGAAATCTCCCTCTTCTTGGAAAAGCCCTTCCTCTGAACCCTGTGGGAAAGTCAGGCCTGGAGGGAGAGGCCATTCCAGTACATTGGAGGTGTGGAGGCACCAGGTCTCCCAATGGCAACCGAGGGCCATTCATTCGCTGCATCTGCTGCTGAGGAAGTCGGAGGCTCTCCTCAGTGCAGTCCCTTGGGAGCAGGCCCAGAGTTTGTGCCAGCTGTTAGCCCTGCCCTGCCTTTAACCTCCCCCCCCCCACTGGTGTGCCCATGCACACACATACACATACACACCTGGCTTTGCACTGCCCTCCAAAGAGCATTGCACTCAAAATGGCCCCGCTGCTCACAACGAGAGTGCCTGCGGCAGACCCTGAGGCAGGAGCACACGCAGCCCCCTCCCTCTTGAAGGATGAGGGATCGGGGCCCCAGCAGCTTCCCTCTTGGGGTCAGGCAGCCCTTCTCCCCTCAGCTACCTGCCCTGCCTCCAAAATGGAGGCAGGGCAGGTACGCGCTTCATGGGGCTTTTCTTGTGGGGCAGCAAAGCACGTTCCCCTATGTGCATGCAACATGCAAGAGCAGGGCCATAGCTAGAAAAAAATTTTAGGGAGGGGTGAAATTTTTGGGGGGGGGGGTTGAAAATTTCGGGGGGGGGTTGAAACTTGCCTCCTAGCTCACGTTGAAGCAAAGAACACAGCTGCAGGGGGCAGAGCATCCTTCAATAGCCTGCACTCCGCCCCCGTCAACCACCTCCACCAAGTCTGGCCTCCTTAATGATAGCATTCAACACCACCACCCCCCAACTTGGTTGCTTCGCTACATCGGCTATTGCTGCAAGTCATGACAGTGTGAATAAATTGTCAATATTTGCTTGAGATAGTGCTTGCAGTTCTGGAGGGACTCTTAATTTTTTTTGCATCTCATAGACTTAGCACGGGGATTAGGTTAACCAGTTAAAATTCATGAGTAAACCAGGGGTTTTTTTAACCTGAAAAAATTCGGGGGGGGGGGTGTTGAACCCCTACCCCCCCCCCCCCCCCGCTACAGGCCTGTGCAAGAGGGGCTAATATGTATGACCTGCCTCTAAGCTGCCCTGTTCCATGGGTTCCATGGTTTAATGTGCTGCTGGTCTTTATTTTACGATTCCAAATTATTCCAAGCTGTTCTCATTGGTTTTATTGTGTGCCAGGCTTGGGTGTTGGTGGTTGTTTCTAACATCCGGCAGTCCAAAGGTGAGCCAAGGGTGACGTTTGGGGGATTGGCCTTGGCCTTCTTCTGGAGAGAGAAGAGCACAATGGCCAAAAGTGCTCCTAGGAGGACACAGGGTCCAACGCTTCCGACATTCCTGGGCAGGCTCTGAACTACGGATGGTCCCAAACGGAAAGACATTGGAGGCCGTGAGACCAAGGTGATCATCATATGCAAGAGTGTCAGTATTTCCAACTCGTTCCAGTGCAGGGGATCAGTGAATCCCCTCCTCTAACACAATTTTATGAAAACAATGCCTTGCGATTCAAATCATTGCAATGCCACACTCCACTTCCTTCCCTCTTCTGAGCTACCCCTTCATTTCCTCAAGTGGGGGAGGTATGGGGCAAAACACAGCAGGAAACCAATGGAAGAGGGCCTTTGGGATCCTCCTCATGGGGGGCAAGGACCCTCCGCAGCTGCCATTATCCCCCATTGGGTCCTGTTCCTCCTCAACTGAGCCCCAGGGGCAGGGAAACCACAAGGCTCCCTCGGTGATGTGGGGAAACTACTAACGTTTCATTCCATCTGCATGGGGCAGAGGAGAGCCTATGGCCCCAGACTCCAGGTTTCCATGCCCTCAATGCCCTGGGGGGGGGGGGGGGCTGAGAGCCCACCAAATATGCTGCAGCCCACTCCACTGTGCACGTGCACGGCCACGATCCTCTGTGCAAAGGCAGAGGAGCCCACAAGGGAGTAGCTGAGGTCCTGGCCCTCCCAGGCCCCTGTCGAGGGGGCCTCCAGCTCCCCCGACACACACACACATGCACACACACACACACCCCATTTGCCCGATTGCCAGAGCTGTCTGTCAGGCCCGCGTCGGCTGCCAGGAGCCATGCTGCGAGGTGGGGACGCTGCGCCCTCAGGGGGCCGGGAGTCGGGTCGGGGGGGTCACGGTGAGGCCCCCTCCACTAACAAAGGGGCAGCCCTACCTCCGCCTCCCTCCCTTCCCTCCCTCCCTCCCCAAACCTCTGCTTCTGGGTCAGGGGAGGAAGAGGGCAGAGGAAGAGGGCTCCAGGGATGCCCACGTTCCCTGGAGCAAAGTGGCGCCCATGGCCCACACCAAAAGCCTCTGTGAAGACAAAAGCCCTTGGCACCTGTGCCCTCTGCTCATGCCCAGGAGGCCTCCTTGCTTGCCTTGACAAGAAGGCTGGGCACAGGCAGAGACTCAGAGGGCCAGTTTCCACTCCCTCCGGCCCTCAGCAGGCCACATTGAAAAGAAAGGGCTGCGGACGGTGGCAGGGATCAGGGAGGGGGCCAAAGGCATGCACCCCTCTCTCTTTCTCTCTCTTTAGCAACAGCATGGGACCTCCATGCATGGAAAGAGCTTCCTGCTCTCTCTCACAGAATCATAGAACTAGAAGGGACAACATGGGCCACCGAGTCCAACCCCCTACCATGCGGGAAAAGCACTATCAAAGTACCCCTGACAGATGGCCATCCAGCCTCTGTTTCAAAGCCTCCAAGGAAGGAGGTCTCCTATACTGACGCAGAGAGTTCCACTGCTAAACTGCTCTAAGAAGTTCTTCCTAATGTTCAGGTGGACTCCCCTTGCCTGTCATTTGAACCCACTGGAGCCCATTCCCTGCCCGAGGGGGTGTCCCTCCCCTCCCCTGAGCACACCTTCTCTCTCAGGTGTTGTTGTTCCCAGACCTTCTGGCCAGGAGGGAGAAGGGGGCAGGAAGAGGGGCGCCGTGGGGCAGGCGGAGGGGCTTGCTCCGGCCTCTGTGGCTCTTGCCAGCCTTTCCCCCGAGGCTCTTTCTTTCTTCCCTTCCCAAGGCAGTGAGTGGCACCCCCATCGCTCTGGTGGCAGCTGCCTCGCCTCCTTGCCGAGCGGGTTCTGCGCTCTGCGCTGCCAGTAATTAAAACCCCGTTAAAGTTCATTAAGCAGCTCCGCTTCCGACCTCATTAAATGGTGATAAGGGGGAGAGAGAGAGAGAGAGAGAGCGCAAGTGCATATGAAGTGATCGCTCACTAAACCTCCGCTCAGGCATGCCCTGCTCGGTGCCACTTTTCCTCCTCTCTTTTTACCTTTCTCTCTTTGCTTCTGCCTTTTCTTTACCTTTCTTTTCAAATGGGGAATTTGGGGCTGGGGGTGTTGTCCTTGCAGCTATTACGCCAAGGAATCAAACCTCTTTGTGGATTTAGAACCAGTGCCCCAGGGACGTATGATGACTCAGAGGCCCTGGTTCCATTCCACCTCTTCCTGGCAGGAGAAGAAGGGAGACCCTTCTCGAACTTCTCTCTCCTACCCCCCACCCCCATTTTGCCTGAAAATTGTCCCAGATCCAACCCTCTCACAGTGGAGCTTTGGGCAGAGCTTGAGGGAAAGTGCCTCTTTTGGGCCGCAGCTCCCAGAGCCCCCCCCCCCCCCCCAAAGCAGTGTGGTGGCCTTTGAGGTGCTTCAGGCCAAGCCCAGATGCTGAAGCCCTGAGTGAAGAGGAAACCAAGAGGTGACCCGGAAGCTTAATCTGACCCTTGGCGCTTCCCACCCGGCCCCCTGCCGACATCAAAAGAGCTTAGCCCCAAACCTGACCCCGAATATTGTTTTGAAATGTCAGCTGCTCGGCGTGGGGGGGGTTTGAGACACAAATGCTCCTCTGAAAAGAAACGGTGGCACCGGCACACTATCGCAGGCAAGTAGAGCCTTTCGGCAGGCATGCAGCGGCTCCTATGGCAGCCCCAATGCCGCCCCTCCATCTGCCACCCCTTCGGCACCCTGCCCCTTCCCATTTCAAGCCTCAGTTGCTTTGGAGTGAAACATTAGACACAAGGACAGCGCTCTGCAAAACGAAACAGGCGAAAGACCTCACAACCTCTGAGGATGCTTGCCATAGATGCAGGCGAAACGTCAGGAGAAATGCCTCTAGAACATGGCTCTATAGCCCGAAAAAACCCACAAGAACCTAGTAAAACAGGTGAAACTTAAAAACGACAAGAAGCCAGGGCAAGAGTCTTCCAGTCTTTCACACGGGCATGGGCAAACTTCGGCCTACTGGCTGTTAGGAATTATGGGAGTAATAATAATAATAAACCTTTATTTATACCCCGCTACCATCTCCCGCAGGACTCGGTGCGGCTTACAAGAGGCCGAGCCCAAATACAACAACCATAAAACATAACGACAACAATACAACAGTAAATAACTCATAAACAAAGCAAAACAATAACAATAATATCACGACGCATTTAAAAACCTGTGGCAGGGCCAAATAATAATTAAAAATTTAAAAATGCTGGGCATGTCAAAGTGAAATAGGATGGATATTTTAGGGATAGGTGGGCGTGCAGACAATCCTAAATCTCTCGTAAAGTGCATTTGGGACATATTGCCTGGGATTCCTTAGACTGGGAAGGCACACTGGAACATCCAAATTTTCAAGTTCCTTCTAAAGACTGCCAATGTTGGGGCATGCCTGATGTCCTTGGGGAGGGAGTTCCAGAGTCGAGGGGCCACCACCGAGAAGGCCCTGTCCCTCATCCCCACCAATCGTGCTTGCGATGCAGGGCCTCTCCAGATGAACAAAGAGATTGTGTGGGTTCGTATACGGAAATGCAATCATGCACATAGATGGGTCCCAAACCATTTAGGATTGAAGTCCAAAACACCTGGAGGAGGGATGAAGTTTGCCCATGCCGGCAAGTTTAGCCTAAACTCAACCAGGTGCATCTCCTGCCCATGTTTCCAGTGTTTTTGGCTCAGAAGCCTCCCCACAAGAGTGGCTCTGAAAGCCCTGCTCTGGCTCACATTTGCCCTTTGGCGTGAAGCGGAGGATAGGACTCGGAACACATAATAATAATAATAATAATAATAATAATAATAATAATAATAATATATTTGTACCCCGCTACCATCTCCCCAAGGGACTCGGTGCGGCTTACATGAGGCCGAGCCCACAATACAACAATAAACAATAGCAACAGTAATACAAAACAATAAATAAACTCATAAGCAGAAAATAAGCAATAAACATTAACAATAACACAACGCATTTAAAAACCTATGGGTGGGCCAAATGTAATAATTAAATTTTAAAAATAATGCTGGGCATGACAAGGTGACATATAACTAGGGTAAAAGTTTTGGAGAGAGATGAGAGGTGCATTACCTTTTTGGACTACGATTCCCAGCACCCCCAACCAGCACAGCCAATGGGAATACAGCCTTAACCCCTGTGCAGTGCCTCCCCCTCCAAAACATCTATCTAGATAGGAATTAGAAACAGGCTTTTATTTATTTTTTATTTTTTTGCCCAGAGTTTTGATAAATGATGTTTCTCCTCTGGTGACAAATTGTTCGTTTTAGTTGTGCTTTTATGAGATTTCACAGCAGACTGCCTTGATTTTTGTAAACTGCCTCAAGGGCCTGGTAATGATGGAAGGACCCAGGGTACAAGTGTTTTAATTGGGTAGCTAAATAACTAAACAAAGCCTTGCTTATCTTGGGCTAATGGGTGAGAAGTGTGTTTGTCTGCCCAAGCTCAGGAACATTCCTCCCTTTTTTAGATGGTCGTTTCAGGAATCCCTCCCAGACTCTCTGCTGTGTTAAGCGGAGAGAACTCTGTAATCATCTGCCCTAAAAAGATCACTTCCTCCAGCTGTGGGATGCCTAGATTTGCAAGTGCTTTTGGGACAGGATTCAGAGACGTGATGCAGAATTCGTGTCAAGTGAGATTTAAGGATTCTTCTTAGATGGTTTTCAAAAGTTTTAAAAGCCTGTTTTAATGTCTCTAAATCAGTTTTTTTTAAGTCTATCTACTGGTTTATATCATTTCTTCTGCCTCACCTTGAGGACCTTTGTGGGCTGGGAGGTGCTATAGACATATTTATATAAATAAAAATGTAATGTTCATTTGTGGGATTAACAGAACTCAAAAACCACTGAACAAATTGACACCAATTTTGGACACAAGATACCTAACAACCCAATGTATGCCCTTCACTCAAAAAATTGATTTTGTCATTTGGGAGTTGTAGTTGCTGGGATTTATAGTTCACCTACAATCAAAGAGCATTCTGAACTCCACCAACAAGGGAATAGAACCAAACTTGGCACACAGTTCTCCTATGACCAACAGAAAACACTAGAAGGGTTTGGTGGGCATTGACATTGAGTTTGGGAGTTGTAATTCACCTACATCCAGAGATCACTGTGGACTCAAACAATGGTGGATCTGGACCAAACTCTACATGAATACTCAATATGCCCAAATGTGAACGCTGGTGGTTTGGGGGAAATAGAATCTTGACATTTGGGAGTTGTAGTTGCTGGGATTTATAGTTCACCTACAATCAAAGAGCATTCTGAACTCCACCAACAAGGGAATAGAACCAAACTTGGCACACAGTTCTCCTATGACCAACAGAAAACACTAGAAGGGTTTGGTGGGCATTGACATTGAGTTTGGGAGTTGTAATTCACCTACATCCAGAGATCACTGTGGACTCAAACAATGGTGGATCTGGACCAAACTCTACATGAATACTCAATATGCCCAAATGTGAATGCTGGTGGAGTTTGGGGGAAATAGAATCTTGACATTTGGGAGTTGTAGTTGCTGGGATTTATAGTTCACCTACAATCACAGACCATTCTGAACCCCACCAATGATAGAATCGGGCCAAACCTCCCACACAGAACCCCCATGTGGGCCATAGCAACGCATGGCAGGGGACGGCTAGTTCCACATAAAAGGATAAATACATCAAGGGAAACTCCAACTTTCCTCCATCCTTTGACATGCTCTTTTTAGAAATCCATATCTACAGCAGGACTGGGTATAAATGCAAACAAGTAGAGTAGAGGAATAAGGTTGGCAACAACAACAACAACAACAATGGAAGGTGGGCTTCTAGCAAAATGACCAAAGACCATGTTATCAACCGCTCAAATTCCCAATAACATGAACACACTGCAGTGTCCCCAGCACCACAATCCTCATGCAGACCCCACAGAGAAACCCATCATGCTACTGCTGATGCTGTTGTTGTTTATTTTGCACCATAAAACACAGATGGCCAAATGTGGCTGGTCAGGGTCTGTACACAGGGCAGCAACCTGTAGATACCAAGAACTCACTCTCTGCCATCCATGCCAATGACCAACTACCATGAATCCTATTGTGCTACAGCCAGCTCCCATTTTCTACAGAACATGTCACAAGAAGGGTGCATTCACTCGGCCTTTTCATATGCCGACTGTGTGCACAGGTACGGGTTGCAAAGACCCTGTGTGCCGAAAGCAATGAGCCAGCTGCATACGGTGTTCACCACCTGCTTGCAGAGCTACATGGAAACCCACACACCTCACCACACAACATGCACTGGCAGCCTGTGCCCGTGACAGATGACTCACATGCAACTCACATGAGCCACACACACCAACATACACAAGACACAGTTGCCAAAAGTCCTATTCTCCTTGCCCATGCTTATCCATAAGTATATCAGCTCGGATTTCCAAAGCCTCCTTATTCAGGCATGGGCAAACTTCAGCCCTCCAGGAGTTTTGGACTTCAACTCCCACAATTCCTAACAGCCAGTAGGAATGTGGGAGTTGAAGTCCAAAACACTGGGAAGAGGGCCCAAGTTTGCCCATGCCTAATATAAACCCACACAACATGAAGCATAGCTTTTTCTGTACATTTCTCCTCATAGGCCCAACCTATTTGAGAGGAGAATGGCAGCATCCAGTACCTTGGACAGCTCCTTCGAAATCCCCATGAAAATCCAAATGTGTTCCAGTGTCCCTCTGCCTTGGACACTGCCTTCAGCCACCATCTCCCCCTGTTTCCCTCCTCTGCCGCCTGAGGCAGCCGCTTCACCTTACTCATTACCAGGCCTTCCTGCCTTGCGTCTGGGGCTAATTCTGGGACATTTCTCTTCATATGCCCTTGGAAGACCGACAGGCAGGGTTGTTTCGTTTCCTGACCGCCTGCCTCCATTATCTGGAGCCAAGAAGCAAGGGCTGAAGCCACCCAGTGGGTCCGGGGCCATCGGGGACATGCCTGCGGCCACGGCTCATCCACCATGCTCTCCTCCTCCTCCTCCGTGGGCTGTCCTCCACGCCATGCTCCCCATTAATACACAGGCCGGCCTCCTGACAGCTCTCATGGCCACTGTTCACATTAGTGCAGCAGCCATTTTATTACCTTCGCTATCAGAACTCACCGGCCCTGAGTCCAGCCTGAAGAAGAACAGAAGGAAGGAAGAGGGAAAGGGGGACCCATTGAAGAAGAAGAAGAACTTTATTTTTCTACCCTGACTTCATCTCCCCAAGGGGAATCGGGGCAGCTTACATGGGGCCAAGCCCATTGGAAATGTGAAGACACCCCCAATCTTGCAGAGGAAGAACAGAGCAGCAAGGAAGATGGAGGCCAGATGGAGGAATTGGCGGCGAGATGTCGTGGGAAAGAGGGGTGGTCAGCAAAGAGGGTCATGGCTTTGGGAGGTTCAAAATAGAGGGTGACATGGATGCGTAGGCATGCACAGGGAGCAAACCCATGCAGTCACAGCACTACACATGGTTGCTCAGGTTTGACCCATCAGCACTGAAGCAGGGATGTGTAAGCAAAGGGGACACCTTGCTTGGCCATCTTGGAGACTCTCCTCGGGCATTTTGGCCAAAAGGCTTGGTCTGAGGGAGGAACAACAGGAGGAAAGCTTCCTTCCAAGAGCCACAGAAGAAGAATGGTTGGAGCTGAGGGGGTCACAACAGAGCTGGAGGGGAGCAATGGTTGGGCTACAAGTCCAGGAGTTGCAAGTGGCTGGCAGGGCTGGAGGCACAAACAGGTTGTGGGGAGAGCATCTCTGCGGGGAAGAGAAGTGCCACTTCCCCGGCCACACTGGCCAGGATCCGGGAAACTGAGCCTGTTCCTGCATGTGTGTGTGGCCACTTCAAGGCAAATCTTCCTCATCCAGGGACCAGAGAGAGGGTTGGAGGAAGGCAGTGAAGGCAATGGAGGGAGGGAAGGAGGAAAGGCCTCTCTCTCTCTCTCTGTGCAAGACACGGCTCAACCCCCTGCCCTTCTCATCCCCCTACCCTTCCTAGACACAGGCTCCAGCACTGAGCCTCCCCCCCCCCCGCTTGCCAATGGCCAGTCCCTTGGGAGGCCTGCCCCCCTTCTCTCCCCCCTCCAGCCCCCCCATCCGCTGACCCCGGCGCGTGGCTCTGCCCGGAGGCTCGGCTGGAACAAAGGGCCCAGAGCTCGGCCAATCAGGGTGTGCGGCTCTCCTGCCGCTGACCTTTTTATGATTATTATTTAAGGGAAAAAGCAGAGGCTGTGAGGAGAGGGGAGGGGGAGGGAGGGAGGGAGGAGGAAAGGAGCGCTGCAGCGGCCTGCCTGCCTTCCTTCCATCCTTCCTTCTCACAGCCCTCCATGGAAATGCCCCACATCTTCTCCTCACACAATCCCCAGCCTAGGTCTTGTTCCAGAGAGTCTGGGCCACTTCACCCACACACACCAAAGGCACCACCCCTAGGAGCCATCTTGCCTCCACCCCAAACACATGCCAAAGGCACTCAGGGAAGTGTGGAAAGGGCATATGCATCCTTCACTTCGCCCTCACCAAGGCTCTCCATGCACGGCCAGAGGGAGTGGGCCTTCAAACCCCCAACCCAGGTATACAATCACTATTTGCCCAAATTACCAACCATTTCAGGGAAAACTCCCCTCACCCCACCCAGCATGAATGGGAGACAAACCAGGGGCATTTCATAAGGTTGCCTTGGCAAGAGCCAGGCCCTCCTTCCTTGGCCTCTATGTTGGTTCTGACCAGTTGGAATGGCTGGTCCTCATGCGTCTCTTCAGATTGTGCCTTTGGAGGCCTGGCGATTGTGGCCTTTGGGGTTGGGCGGACATTCTTCCATGCACACCTTCTTGCACACAAGGACCTGTACATACAGCATGAAGTTGTGTGCCATGAATCAGGAGCACTTGTTACACATGGCTGCAAAAGAAGTGTGGGCACCCAAGAGCCCAGAGAGTCCAGAGCTATGTCCCAAACTGACCTGGCCAACCTTCTGGGCCAAGTGAAAGACAAGAGTTGCCACCCAAGAGGCACCAATCGGAGCAAAGCTTCAGACCAATGCTGATCAAACCACTTGCCAGCCAAGAAGCACGACCTCCTGCTCTGAGCCACTTCTGATTTGGCTCCACACACATCCTGTTGGAGAATTAACAACCTTGCATGCTAATAATAATAATAATAACAATAACTTTATTTTTATACCCTGCCTCCATCTCCCCAAAGGGACTTGAGGTGGCTTGAAAAGGGACAAGCCCACAAAACACACATTAATAATAATAATAATAATGATAATGATAATAATAATAATAATAATAACACTATTTGTACCCCGCTACCATCTCCCCAAGGGACTCGGTGCGGCTTACATGAGGCGGAGCCCAAACACAACAATACAAGCAATAACAACAACAATACAAGCAATTAAAAAACATAGACAATAAAATACACAACATTATCAATAAGAGAACACATAATTAAAAACAGTGGGAAGGCCAAATGTAGAGTTAAAGTTGGAAATAACGCTGGGACATGGATGACAGGTGATACTGGTGCTTGTGGAAGGGCATATGAGCAGACTTAAAGAAATGTAAAGTGCTTTGGAGGACAAAGTGCTATGGGATCATTATTCCAGGAAGGCACACTGGAACAGCCATGTCTTCAAGCTCCTCCTGAAGACTGCCAGAGTTGGGGCCTGTCTGATGTCTTTAGGGAGTGAGTTCCAGAGTCAAGGGGCCACCACCAAAAAGGCCCTCTCTCTCGTCCCCACCAATCGGGCCTGCGATGCTGGTGGGATCGAGAGCAGGGCCTCTCCGAATAATCGAAAGGATCGTGTGGGCTCGTATATGGAGATGCGGTCATGTAGGTAGGTGGGTCCCAAACCGTTCACAGCACAATAAAATAAAGTCAAGAAAGAACACATCAAGGTAAAAACCTATCACAGTAAGAGAGTTTCCTCCTGCCCTAAGCATAAATTAACTCCATTACCCTAACCAAACTTGCAACGCATCCAAGGTGTCTCCAGGCCTGAGAGACACCAGCCAAGGCTTCAGTGGCTTCATGGAAACGGTGGCATGAGTCAACCATCCCTGGCACAGCTTGGCATCAGCCTTTGTCCAGCTGCTTTCAGGTATAGATGGTACATCGAAAACAGAAATGAAAGGAAACTCTGCATTGAAGCTTTAGTTAACGCAAAGTGCTGTGCTGGAACAGAATGGATTTCATTCCCAAACCAGTCCCATCGGCTCCCTCTTCCTCCTCCCTTTGGGGAAGGTTGTCCTTCAACTCCAGAAAGGTTTCCTACTCATGGAGCAGGGCTTAGTTTGCTATTAGCAGGCGCATGGCTTGCCACTGTCAAGAGGGGACAGGGGAATTCAAGACATAACTTGGGCTCAGATTTTTTGACAGGTGCCTGCTTTGATTTTAATCAGCCCTCAAAGCAAACGAAACCGGCTTCCAGCAACCAAAGCCACGTCCTCACCCAAATCAAAGGAGGGCAGAGCTTCTCGGTGGGGATGAGTCTCCACAGCCCCAGAAAGAAGGGATGCGCACAGAAACTTAGGCCTCTGGGAGTCACACTTTGGGGCCACCGAGTCATACACACAAAGGCTGCTCTCTCCCCTTTGAACAAGACTTGGGTCGAATCCCAAACCTTGCTCTCTTACTTTGCCGTGAAAACCAGTTCAATACAGGCACCACTTGCATATTTTCAGATCTCTTTAAGCTTCAAATCACATCATGTAAAAAGCAGACACAACACATTGACGGCGTCTTCATAACTGGCCTGTCAGTCTCAACATTATTACCTAGAATGTCTGAATGGAAGGCAGAGCCAGGGTGCCATGGAGGATAATAATAATGATAATAATAATAATAATAATAATAATAATAATAAACCTTTATTTGTACTCTGCTACCATCTCCCGAAGGACTTGGTGCGGCTTACAAGAGGCCGAGCCCAATTACAACAATAAAACAACAACAACAATACAGCAAATTAAAATCAAAAACAAGGCAATAACATTAAACACACAATGACACAATTAAAATCTATGGCAGGGCCAAATGTAATAATTAAACTTAAAAATTAAAAAGTGCTGGGCATGATCAGGTGAAAAGGGTTTTGGAGAGGGATGGGTATGCAGGTATCCCAAATCTCTGATAAAGTGCGTTGGGCACATAATGCTTAGAGTTTCCTTATTCTGGGAAGGCACACTGGAACAACCCCGTTTTCAAGCTCCTCCTAAAAATTGCCAGCAATGGGGCTTGCCTGATGTCCTTAGGGAGAGAGTTCCAGAGTCGAGGGGCCACCACCGAGAAAGCCCTATACCTCATCCCCACCAATCGCGCTTACGATGCGGGTGGGATCGTGAGTAGGGACTCTCCGGATGAATGAAGAGATCGTGTGGGTTCGTACACAGTATTCAGGATGCTGAATAGGGTTGCTACGAAGGAGTTGAGGCCTTGTTTTGATGCCACTCTGAAAAGCGGTCTAAATCCAATGCGTTCAACACTCAGGCTGTAAGGCGCATAAAGGCAAGAAATAACAGGAGCAAACACACCTTGCAACACACGAAGGACAAGATGCCGGGAAGCCAAACCCACAAAATGCCAGTTCGGCCCTAAAACTGCCCACGTGAGCATGAAAATGGGAATGCTTGCCTCTTGGAACTAGCTTCTTCTCTCTTTCATACAACAGTGGAGCATTTGGTGCCAACGGGACATGCGGAGAGGCAGCCCACAACTTTTTGTGCACCTGCACACACAGATTGGCTTTGTGAACATGGTTCATGTCCACACGTACACTCATGCGCACACATATGTCTGCACAGACTGAGGGCCTTCTTTGGCCAGGGAAGGAAAGCGAAAGAGGGGGAAAGAAAGAAAGAGGGAGAGAGAGAGAGAGAAGGGGGAGGGGGAGGCTATGCGGGGGCGGAGGTGGGGGCAGTTACTACAGCCAGGAAAATCGATTTCTGCCTCTGAACAAGCTTCGCTTCCCAGATCTCCGGGTTCATTAGCACGGACCGGGCTTGACACCAATACAATTTCCACACCGCGCGCAGCAGAGGCAGAGGCTGCAGCAGAGAGGGGGGGGGGAGGGGGGCAGGGAGGAGGAGGAGGAGGAGAAGAGGGGCTGCTTTGGCCAGGCCACATCTCCCCACACACCACGGCCACACTCTGCCTCTTCCCTCTTCTCTCCTCTTCCGTGTGGGGTCACCATCCCAGCCCTGCCAAAGCTTCCTCTCTTGGGCCACTCCACCCTGGGTAACCTCCAGAAGGCTTGAGGCCTGAGAGGGAAGGAAGAGGAAGAGGAAGAGGGAGAGCCCTTGCCAGGCAAGCAGGCAGGCTGGTCTCTTCCTCTGGAGCCAGAGGCCTAGGCCTCCTCGTTTTAGGAGACAGGGGAGCATCCCCCCCTTCACCCCAAGGTCACTCCGGATGGCCTTTTGTGCCCTGAAACACCCCCCTTTGCTTCCCTCCCCCTCACAGGCCCATCCTCTCCCATGAAGGAGCCCAGGCCCGGGTTCTCCAGAGTTCAAGGGCGACATCCAACCCTGCCGAGGGGTGAAGGTGGGGTCACGCCTGGCCTGGCTGGGAGGAAAAAAACACAGAGCTGCTCGGGCAGGGAATCAACTGGAGGGTCAAGAGAGTGACAGAGCCAGGAAGCGGGGCACTGTCTTTTTTTTGGGGGGGGGGGGGGTCTGGATGGAAGGAAGGGGCTCTTTCACAACTGCTGGAGGGGGCTCAAGGAGGGCCTGCGCCTCCTGCTTTGCCCTTCTAGTCAGAAGGAAAGGGGGGGTCCCCAGCTTTGTCATTGGGGGGGGGGGGTGTCCCAGTCTAGTCTGGCAGGTGCCTGCCTGTGTGTGTGTGTCCCCCTCACTGCCACTGCGGGGCCCACAAGCTGGGGGGGGGGGGCTGGATGGATAGATGGAAGGGGCTCTGTCACAACTGCCTCCTGCTTTGCCCTTCTAGTCAGAGGGAAAGTGGGGGGGGGGATCCCCAGCTTTGTCATTTGGCCTGTGCCTCCTGCTTTGCCCTTCTAGTCAGTGGGGCACAAGCTGTTGGGGGGGGGGGGGTCTGTATGGATAGATGGAAGGGGCTCTGTCACAACTGTCAGAGGGAAAGGGGGGGTCCCCAGCTTTGTCATGGGGGGTGTCCCAGTCTAGTCTGGAAAGTGCCTGCCTGTGTGTGTGTCCCCCTCACTGCCACTGCAGGGCCCACAGAGCCAGGAAGTGGGGCATAAGCTGTTGGGGGGGGGGGGGTCTGGATGGATAGATGGAAGGGGCTCTGTCACAACTGTCAGAGGGAAAGGGGGGGGGGGTCCCCAGCTTTGTCATTTGGCCTGTGCCTTCTGCTTTGCCCTTCTAGTCAGAGGGAAAGGTTCCCAGCTTTGTCATTGGGGGGGGGGGGTGTCCCAGTCTAGTCTGGCAGGTGCCTACGTCTGTGTGTGTGCCTGTGTGTGTGTGTGTGTGTGTCCCTCACTGCCAGACCCTTCTTGCCGGGTCTGCTTGGAGTCTCCTTGTGGGTATCAACACATGAGAACAACAACAAGACCCCCACAACCTGGAGTGCTGGAGGGGGGGGCAGCCCTGGGCCATGCTGGGGGGGGGGGGTTCAGGAAAGTAAAGTTGGGGTCCTCCTCCTCTCTCTCTCTTTCTCCCCCCCCCCCCCCACCCATCGGGCCCCTCTTTTCCACTTTGGCTCCTTCTTTCCTTCCTTCTTTCCTTCCTTCTTTGCTTCTTTCCCGCCCCCCGCCCACCCTCGCCCGCCCGCCCGCCCGCCTATCGACCGCAGGAAGCCGGCGCCGGAGGTTCGATACGGAGCAGTGACACTCCGGATCAATACCGCATGAATAAAAAGCCCGCGCGCCCGGCCCGCCGCTCCCTTTCTCTCTTCTTCCTCCCTTTCTTCCCGGCTCGCTCTTCTCCCTTCTCCCCTTCCAGGCCTCTCTTACCGGGAGCCGAGCGGAGGGCCAGCGGGGGCTTGAGGCGCCATCCCTCGCTGTTCTCGGCGGAGGAGGAGGCGGAGGCAGAGGCAACGGGAGACCTTCGGAAGACCAGCGGCACCGGCAGCGGGATGAACATGGCGCGGGACGCGGCGGGGGGCGCATCCCCCCCAGCCCCGCCGGATCCCCGGGAAGGAGGAGGAGAAGAAGCAGGAAGGAAGGAAGGAAGCGAGGGAGGGAGGGAGGAAGGGGCCTTGGAGGCTTTAGGGGGGGACAGGCGGCCGGGAGGGTCTCTCCTCCTCCTTCCTCCCTCCTTCCCTCCCTCTCTCTCTCTCTCTTTCTCCCGGGGAGTGGGTCCTCCGCCGGCCTCCTTCCTCCTTTCCTTCCTTCCCTCTTTCCTTTGCCCGCTGGAGCCGGACGGGCCAGAAAACAGAGAGGGAGGGAGGGAGGGAGGGAGGGAGGGCCAAGGCAGGTGGACACGGGGCGGGCGAGCGGGCGAGGGGGGGGGGCTGTGAGTGTGCGTGCGCGCGCGCCTGCCCCCTCCCTTCCCTTGGCTTCCCTTGGCTTCCCTTTCCCCGATTCCTTCCTTCCTTCCTTCCTTCCTTCCTTCCTTCCTTCCTTCTTTCTTTCTTCCTCCTCCCTCCCTCCCTCCCTCCCTCCCTCCCCCTTCCTTCCTCCTCTCTCCTTCCTTCCTTCCTTCCTTCCCTCCCTCCTTCTTTCTTTCTTTATTCCTCCTCCCTCCCTCCCTCCCTCCCCCCTTCCTTCTTTCCTTCCTTCCTCCTCCCTCCCTCCCTCCTTCCTTCCTTCTTTCTTCCTTCCTCCTCTCTCCTTCCTTCCTTCCTTCCTTCCTTCTTTCTTCCTCCCTCCTCCCTCCCTCCTTCCTTCCTTCCCGCCCCCCTCGCTCTCCTTCCCTCGTCCCCCACTTTTATTGTCTCTCTCTCTCTCTCCTTTGACAGATGACATCCCAGGCAGGGCCCGTCCCTCGCGAGACCCCCGCGAATGGGGAGGGGAGGGGGCAGCCAGGGGGAAGAGAGAGAGACTCCCAGACAAAAGGAGCACATTGGGACGGGGGGCAAAAGCCTAGGAAAAGACCCCAACTCGGGGCGCACCCTGGCATCGCCACCACAAACCAACAAACCAACAAGCAATGAGGAAACAAGGAGCCCCCCACGGGGAGGAGGGGTTAGATGCAGCTCCATCCTGTCTCCCCCCTCCCTACTGAGGACCCGGTTCTTGCTCCTACAGCATACCCTCCCCCACGGCCTTCTTCCATGCGCGGCGCCGCCCCCGCCTCCTTGCCGCCCGAGGCCGGCCTTGGCCCGCAAAGCGCCCTGCCGCGCATTCTTCTTCTTCTTCTTCTTCCTCTTCCTCCTCCTGTTCCTGCTCGGGCTCCTTCCTTCCTGGGGGAGAGCGGGCCAAGCCCTGCTCCGCCGCCTTGCAAACCTCCAACCCCCATCCCACCCCAACCTGCCCGCCTTTCCTTGCATTGCCCCCCAATCTGGGAGGCACCCGGGGAAGCCCCCTTGGTAGAAAAGGGGCTGGGGGAGGGGCACAGGGGTGAAAGGGCGTGCGGGGGGTGGGGGGTGGGAGGCAGAGGGGGGCGCTGCACACATTGGGTTGGGGCCAAACATGACCTGCTGTTATAGACCTGACTCATTTCCTCCTTTTCTCCAGGTGTTTATAAGAAGATGAAATCCATCACACACTCACCCAGCTTCACCCCCTCCCCACAAGACCCTCCCAACACAAGAGGGGGGCAAGAAGACAGACAGAGAGACAGACAGCCGTGGGACCCAGAGAGACCCCAGGAACAGAGTCCTCAAGAAGACCCCACCACTGGGTGGGCCGCTTCAGCCAGGAACGGCCCTTCCTTCCTTCCTTCCTTCCTTCCTTCCTTCCTTCTTTCTTTCTTTCTTTCCTTCCTTCCTTCCTGCCCTTCCCTGCCTGCCTGCCCTGCCCTGCCCTGCCCTGCCCTGCCCCTTCCTTCCTTCCTTCCTTCCTTCCTTCCTTCCTTCCTTCCTTCCTTCTTTCTTTCTTTCTTTCCTTCCTTCCTGACCTTCCCTGCCCTGCCCTGCCCTGCCCCTTCCTTCCTTCCTTCCTTCCTTCCTTCTTTCTTTCCTTCCTTCCTTCCTTCCTTCCTTCCTTCCTTCCTTCCTTCCTTCCTGCCCTTCCCTGCCTGCCTGCCCTGCCCTGCCCTGCCCTGCCCTGCCCCTTCCTTCCTTCCTTCCTTCCTTCCTTCCTTCCTTCCTTCCTTCCTTCTTTCTTTCTTTCTTTCCTTCCTTCCTGCCCTTCCCTGCCTGCCTGCCTGCCCTGCCCCTTCCTTCCTTCCTTCCTTCCTTCCTTCCTTCCTTCCTTCCTTCCTTCTTTCTTTCCTTCCTTCCTTCCTGCCCTTCCCTGCCTGCCTGCCCTGCCCTGCCCCTTCCTTCCTTCCTTCCTTCCTTCCTTCCTGCCCGCCTGCCCTTCCTTCCTTCCTTCCTTCCTTCCTTCCTTCCTTCCTTCCTTCCTTCCTTCCCTGCTTTCCAGCCTCACAAAGCCCCCTGCTAAGGGGGCACTTGGGGAAACAGGTGGGGGGGGGGGGTGCCTGGCACAGGCTTCGTCTTCTTCTTCCAGCCCAGCTCTGCCAAAGGCCCGGGGCAGCCTTGGGCCTTTCCTTTCAGGCAGAGAGAGAGGAGTGGCGGCTTCCTTGCTTTGGCCTTCCTTCCACTGGTGATTTGGGAGGGTGCCTTCCTTTGGGGAGCAAATGTCCTTCCCTTTCTCCCTTGGGACACTCCCTCTGGTTCTGCCAGGCCCTTCAGCTTGGTTGGGATCCTGGCCTCAGCTTCTCTATTCTAGAGAGAGACCTGGCCTCATTTTCACTATTCTAGAGACAGACCACCAGATAGATAGATAGATAAACAGACAGGTAAATAGATAGGTGGCTCTACCTGCGTGACCCCATCTGTGTACAAACCCACACGATCTCTTCGTTCATCTAGAGAGGCCCTGCTCACGATCCCACCTCCATCGCAAGCATGATTGGTGGGGATGAGGGAGAGGGCCTTCTTGGTGGTGGCCCCTCGACTCTGGAACTTGCTCCCCAAGGACATTAGGCATGCCCCAACTCTGGCAGTCTTTAAGAGGAGCCTGAAAACGTGGTTGTTCCAGTGTGCCTTCCCAGAATAAGGAACCATAAGCAACATGTCCCTCATCGCACTTTACTAATGATCTAGGATTATCTGCTCACTCCATTTCTCTCCAAATACCTATCCTAGTTATATGACACCTTGTCATGCCAGTATTTTAAAATTTTTAATTATTACCTTTGGCCCTGCCATAGGTTTTTAATGCGTCGTGGTGTTACTGTTATTGTTTATTGCTTTGCTTATGAATTTATTTATTGTCTGTATTGTGTTGTTTTATTGATGTATTTGGGCTCGGCCTCTTGTAAGCCGCACCAAGTCCTCCGGGAGATGGTAGCGGGGTATAAATAAAGGTATTACTATTACTATTATTATTATTATTATTAATCCAGGCTTTATGCTGCAATTTGGAGCCACCTGGGTGCAGAGAGGCATCCATGCAAATTGTGAGCATATCAATGTATTGTCGAAGGCTTTCATGGCTGGAATCGCTGGGTTGTTGTAGGTTCTTCGGTGAGCATGGCTGTCAGAGCCAGCCATGCTTATGGGCACAAAGCATGCTCAGCTGTATCCTGTGTGTGTGGACGGGTGTGTGTTAGCAAAAGGGGTCCTTTCCATTCTGCACTAAGCAGGAGCAGTTCTGGTTGGCCGTGACTCACTGGCCCTGCCAATGCTCTTCCTAATCCAGGGTCAGGAAATACACACATGGGCTGGCAGTGCGGGGACTGGCATGCAGCCGAACCCACTAGCCATGAAGGATCCTGGTGCCCTCCTGCAAGCAAAACTTGCACCAAAAAGAGAGCCCCCAGTTGTTCTTCTGGCTTTCCTGTGATGGATTGGGCACTGGGCCCTCGGCATTGTGTGCGCTTGAATTAATCAAGCTGGCACGATTGATCAACTCAGGTGCATGAAGGGATCATGACTAAACATACCTATTCAGACCCTTTTGGCATCGGACTATGGGAGCTGAAATAGATCTCGGCCATTGGTATGGCATATCCCTAAGAAGGCGCGCTTGTTGCCTGTTGCGCACACACTGCACTTAGCAGCCTTGTCTTTTGTATGCATCGAGGTCCTTCCTCTCTTCCTCAAGAAGGCCCAAGCCGAGCCTTTCTCTCCCCCCGCCCCTCCCACGTTGGTTCATCAGGAAAAGGAGGATAATTACGAGCACCTTTCCTCCTGGACAGCCCGGCACTTACGTTTCAGCCTGGGCCTACTTTCAAAGAACTACAAGGGTCTAAAGGACTACATCCCGGCGCGGAAAATCAATACCACAGCAACGAGGATTTGAGAGAAGGAGAAAACGAAGGGAGAAAAGATCTCGCTGTGTGGCTAATGGACTGTCTGGGAAATTGCTCCCAAAATCCAGAATTCATATTCTTGTTCCATTTTTTCCCCATTCAAACCTAATTAAAATATTGTCAGATCTTGCTGTTGTTGTTTTTTAAAAAACAAGACCATTAATTTGGAAGAAAAAGAAGGAAAATCTGGAATATAGTTTAAAGGCAACGATAATGTATTTTTTTCTTACAGAAAAAGGAGTCGTTCTTCTCCTCCAGAAAATAAAATAAATTTTAAAGGGGGTGGGACTCAAAGACCAGGGAGAGGAGAATGGGAAATGGACCTTCCTTTGTTGTTAGCCAACCCTCGCTGGGGCGTCATTGTGATGCTTTGCCCTTTATCTGCTTTGTGGGTGAAGGCAGGAAGGTGCCCAGAAAGCGCCTCGCCTGAGATTCCCTACTTCCTAGAAGGAAGGAAGGAAGGTGGGGAAGTGGGAATATTTTGCAAGGAGATGGTGCAGTGGGAGAAGAGCAAAGATGGAGGTGAGGGAGGGATGCATTGGAGACGAGGAGGAAGAGGAGGAGGAGGAGGCGGCATTTGGGGTAAGCAGCAGCATCAGCATCAGAGCCACAAGGCTTGAGCATCAGACCATGACTTTGAGGCCAGGGTTCAAATCCCTGCTCAGCTATGGAAACCCACTGGGTGGACTTGGGCAAGCCGCACTCTCTCAGCCTTACAGGAAAGGCAAAGACCTCTCCACTCCGGCCAACGGTTGCCAAGAAAACCCTGCAATGGGCCCACCACTGGGTCACTATTAATTCAAAATTATTTGAAGGTGCACAACAACAATATCAATAGGGAGCAGTCATCTGTGTTTTTGGCAAGGACATCCTTCTTGATCTCCCCACAATTTTCCTCACGTGGGACCAACAATTGACAGGGAGAAGGTTTGGTGTGCAGAGGAATTCCTTTGTGGTCATTTGTGTCTTTTGACGTAAATGAAGACTGCACTGTTTGTCGCCACACACACAAAACGCTCCACAGAATAAAGGCCGTGGACTATGATACTGGATTGTGTGATTTTAAATAAGTGGTTTTTAATGTCTGACATGCTTTTAATGATTGTTTTAATGTATATGTTTATTGGATTGATATATGTTCTTATGGCATCAAATCGCTGCCTATATATGTGAGCCACCCTGAATCCCCTACGGGGTCAGAAGGGCAGGGTATAAGTATGGTAAATAAAAATAAATAATGCTGTTCAAGTAAAAAAAAAAAAAGAATCGAGAGACTGTCTTTTGTTACATAGCACGGCAGACTCCATGGGCTGCCCTTAAAAGAATCACAGACATGCTTTCATCGAGCATTTCCAGCCCTGAACTGGAGGCAAAGGCACTCGGAGAACGCATCCTTTTCCCGCCATTCTGAATAGAAACGCAGTCGGTGCAGACATTTCACTCAAATGCGTGAAGGCCTGATCACGATCCCTATGCCCTGAACAACTAGCAGCGGGTCCTATGCTGCAGCGTCTACACGGGAAGATGACAAAGATGGAGATGACTGGTGGTTATTTATTTATCCTTTTTAACGTGTGCTGGCCAGAAGACAAAGAAGAGAAAGGAGTGCTCAAGAGGACAAAGGGCCCGGCTGTAGCAACTCCCACCACGGAAGCAAAGCGTCAAGCCACCGTTCCATTTTGAAAGAGGCTTCCTTCTCTGGCAGGAAAGGTTCCCACTGCAAGTCAGGAAGGGAAACACCGGCCATGTGCAAGAGGCGTCTCCCGCAGGCCTGGCTTTTGATCCTGGGTTTGAGCTCTTTCCCTTCCAGGCTGATAACCCTGCAGTCCCTAACATCCGAACCTATCATTTGTCATCTACTAGGCAGAGAGCCTTTTCGATCGTAGCCCCTTATTTATGGAATGCCTTGCCGGTCGAAACTCGAACCATCCGAGACCTACTTGCTTTTCGGAAAGCCTGTAAAACTTTTCTTTTCCGGCAAGTTTTTGATGGGTGAACAACCGGGCTATGCCTGTTGTCGCTGCCTATTGTTATTGTTATGGTCATTTTTAAAGCTAATTGTATTGTTTTAATCTGTTTCTGTAAACCGCTCCGAGCCAAATTGGGAGTAGTGGTATACAAGTTAAATAAAATAAATAAATAAAATAAAGGTCAAGTACCACAAGTTCCATTATTATTATTATTATTCAGCCCTTTTTCTATTCAAAGCAACACAGCTGAGAATTGCACATTTAGAATCAATTGGGGTAAACTGTGGAGGTGACGCAGACATTTGACCTAAACGAGATCTTGTTAACAGCTTGTTTATTTTAACTCCTTTTATACCGAGGGTTGTATGTTGTATGTATGACTATGTATGACTATGTGTTAATTGTGTTATGTGTTAAATGTTTTGATACGGCCAATAGGCCAATCAATAAAACGTATCTATCTATCAATAAAACATATCTATCTATTATTATTATTATTATTATTATTATTATTATTATTATCACCACCACCTTTGTTGGGACCCACCAAGGCAACATTTTGCAACCCTAGGCATCCAAATCACCAATATTTCCTTCACTGCCTGTACCTAAAACTGCTGCTGATCCCACTTTTGCTGACAAACGTGAAGGTCCCTTGGTTGAACCCAATGCAAACGGCCTGCTTCATTCAGGCCTCACCGTGATGCCCAGGACCCATCTGCACCCATCAGCTTCCACACAAAAGCAAAAGGGTACTAAACAAGGAATGACATGATCCCATACTGAAGGTTCCATCTATTTGTAAAGACCAGGAATTACGCTGCTAGGCCAGATCTCTTTTGCTGGCTTCCCTATCTCTAAATATTTACTCACAACTCACTCCTAAGCCCAGAACACACACCTACCTCCATTAATACATTATAGTCACTTTGGACCAAGCTCGTTTTCTAGCCTTTCTTTCTGACTTCCTTGTCAGGATCCAGGAAGCATGGCTAGGCGAGAAGAAAGCGGATTCTCCCTCTCAGGGGACCGAGAGGCCTTACTTACACTCCCCTCCATCCCAAAGGATGGCGGTTCCCAGGGGAGAAGGAAGGTCTAAAGCCAGGCCCGTCTTGTAATGTAAAATCAGTTGGCTTTTACAGTCTTTGCAGACAGCCGACTCCAAGCACGACTTCTCAAAATCAGTGCACAGTACTTACCTTTCCCTCCTTTTTTGTGGAAACAAAAAGGGAAGGCAGCAGGAGAGGAAAGCTCAGAAGGGTTATGAATGTCTGACAACGACAACATCTGGTCCATCGCATAAAACTCCCTGAATAAAGCAAGGGGACTACAGAACACCAGCCTAACCTGGACAATTAGTTCCTGCGTTGACACTCCTGCACTCTGCAAAATGATCCAGTATTACCTGCATGGGGTTTATCTGCTTCCATATTCCCTCCCTATGAGGAGCATTTATGGTAGAACCATGTAGAGCAGTGTTTCTCAACCTTCCTAATGCCGCGACCCTTCAATACAGTTCCTCATGTTGTTGTGACCCCCAACTATAACATTATTTTAGTTGCTACTTCATAACTGTAATTTTTCTAATGTTATGAATCGTAATGTAAATATCTGATATGCAGGATGTATTTTCATTCACTGGACTAAAATTGGTGGGGTTCGGGGGGGGGGGGGTTGATGTTGTCATTTGAGAGTTTTAGTTGTTGAGATTGATAGTTCACCTACCATCAAAGAACATTCTTATTCCACCAACAATGGAATTGAACCAAACTTGGCACACAGAACTCCCATGATCAACAGAAAATACTGAAAGGGTTTGCTGGGCATTTACCTTAAGTTTGGGAGTTGTAGTTCACCTACATCCAGAGAGCACTATGGACTCAAACAATGATGGATCTGGACCAATTTGGCATGAATACTCAATATGCCCAAATGTGAATACTGATGGAGTTTGGAAAAACTAGAGTTTGACATTTGGGAGTTGTAGTTGCTGGGATTTATAGTTCACCTCCAATCAAAAAGCATTCTGAACCTCACCTACAACAGACTTGGGTAAAACTTCCCACACAGAGCCCCCATGACCAACAGAAAATATTGTGTTTTCTGATGGTCTTTGGTGACCCTTCTTACACCCCCTAGTGACCCCTCCAGGGGTCCTGACCCCCAGGTCGAGAAGCACTGATGTAGAGGGAAAGCACAGCTTTCTGGTGTCAGAGAGGGATGGCTTTCCTCCTCTTCTGCCCCCTCTTAACAACCCAGAAGGACATTTCCTCAAACAAAAAGGTATGTTTGAAACCAGGAGGAGAAGAGGGTGTGTGGTGAATAAGTGGAGGAATGTGGCAGGTGGGGCAAGGGATAACCGGCCAATAGCCACGTAGACATTCCTCTGCTCAAAAACCACCTTTTGGAATACAGGTTTTCTCTACGAAATGAAGCCACTAAACTTTTGGGTGTAAAACCACGTTGCTCTGCCATTATATGCAGCACAACCATGATGGGGAGAGAGAGAGAAGAGGAGGGGGGGGTCTGAATGTTGCAACAGTGGGTCATCTTTCTCCCCACCCTCTTTTCTGATTTTGGTGAGAATCAGCCGGCACCATCCCTCCCCACCAACCTAGAAAGAGATGTGACAAAACACCTACCTTTCAGGCAGAAGTGGCAGCTGTAGTACATTCACTCCAGTCCAGTCCAGAACCTGAAAAGAGAAGAGAACAGAAGGTGCCAGTAAGCTTGGTAGAATATGAAAGGTACCATTTTACTCCCATCTGCAAGAGACAGATATATTCCCCTAAGGGCACTGGTCCCTTCCTTGCCCACCATATGCCATCACAATGGTTTGAAAAGACCCTTGGCAATGCGGGACAGCTGGGTGTGAGGATGCCTTGGTTCTTCTGGGGATAAAGTTGCATCAGTGGCACTGAAGGGAATCGGAACGGGGGCAACAGGAGGACAAGAGGCACATGAGTGCCAAGGCCTTCAAGAATACCAAGTGCCAAGCACAAGGGATGAATGGATGAAAAACGTTGAGGCTATGCCCCATGCAACTGTCTTAGGTCAAAACCTAACATTTCAATGTTAATAATATATTTTAAAAGATGGTCTTCTTTATAAATATCACTCAGTCTAGGTCTGCCACATGTCAAGAGATTATAATATGAACACACAAACCATTATGATGAGGGGAGGGGGGGGGACCTCAATGCCCAAGAGAGACAAACAGACCACCAGCTCCAAATCTTTGTCAGCTACAATCCGGGGCCCGGGGCCCTATTTATTTATTTATTTCACGCATTTCTACCCCGCCCTTCTCAACCCCCGAGGGGGGACTCAGGGTGGCTTACAAAAGGCACAATTCGATGCCAACAATAGACAATAAGATAAAACATGTATCAACAGCAATTATAAAACAATTAAAACAATCAAGTTATACATCACAATCAATAAAACCAATCTAATATTCAATGTTCACCAGCTCAGAATCCGTAGTTCATTCCACATTGTCAAATCCTATCAATTCTAGTCGTCATTGTCCTTTGTCTATCTGCCAGATTGCCCAAAGGCCTGGTCCCATATCCATGTTTTTAGTTTCCTTCTAAAAGAGAGGAGGGATGTCGATGACCTAATTTCCCTGGGAAGTGAATTCCACAGGCGAGGGGCCACCACCGAGAAGGCCCTGTCTCTCGTCCCCACCAATCTCACTTGTGATAGAGGTGGGGCCGAGAGCAGGGCCTCCCCAGAAGATCTTAAACTCCGAGGCGGGACGTAGAAGGAGATGTGTTTGAACAGGTACGCTGACCCTACTTCTAGCAGCCAGCACCACAGGCTCTTGGCACCTTTGCCCTTTTGCATCTCCATGACTAAGGGCGAGCCCCGGTCTTTGCCAAGCCATTAGGCCACCAATGGCAGCTATCTCCTGAACTGGCATCCAAGGCCAGTCCCTCGACCCAAAAGGTCCCTCAATTTTGCAGGAAATAGGGCTGCACTTGATTGCAGCACACATCTTGTAACAAGAAGGACAATATTTCTGTGAATTACCAAGTAGAGAAATGTATAAGGCTACGTAAAGCCTATGTAGAGAAGACAATTATGCTGGGGAAAATAGAAGGAAAAAGGAAGAGGGGCTGACCAAGATGGATGGATGGTATCCTTAAAGTGACTGGATTGACCTTGAAGGAGCTGGGGGTGGTGACGACCGACAGGGAGCTCTGGCGTGGACTGGTCCATGAAGTCACGAAGAGTCGGAAGCGACTGAACGAATGAACAACAAACATAGAAGCTAAATCTCTGTTTCAGTTTTCCAGGGTCGAAAACTGAAGCCAAAACACAGACTTGGGGAAATGGATTTTGACGGTCAACAGTCAACGGGAAGTAGGGGATCACTCCTCTCTAAATTTGTCCCCCCCCCCCCTTCTATACACAGACTTCCAAGGGAAGCATTTCAAAGCATTTATGGAAACAAAATGTGCCGGGGAAACCAGAAGTGAAAGGGGTGGGTGCCTGCCCAGAGGGCTCCGCAGGTGTGCTTGCGGGCCCCGGGGTGGCCCCAAAAGGGCACTGCCCTTCTCCAACTTGACCCATTGCCCCCAAACCCTGGCTCTTCCCTTGCAAGGCTGCCCCAGCCCCAAAGCCCACCGAAACCCCCTCCCCTTTGCTGGAGGCCAGGCCCCTGAGCTTTGCCTGCTTCTCCTGAATTGACACAGCAGCACCCCCCCTACACTCCTCGTCCCGTCCCCCCCCATCCCCCCCCCCACCGGCTTCAGAGCGAACCCACAGTTGTTCCTGCTAATCAGCCGATGTCATCTGCGGAGTGAAGTCTTTGCTTAAAGAGATTTAGGGCAGGAATCAATAGGAAATTTAAAAATCAATGCGGTTAGTATGAGAAAATCAATGGCGTTTAATCGGCCTGCCGATCCCCAGTCACAACAATTAGAAGGCTGGGATGTTCTACATCCCGCTACATGCCATTAGCGTCAATATTTGTGTAAGTGATGGCAGGGGGCAGCGAGGGGGGGGCAGGCGTGGGAGAAAAGGAGGAGGGGGCCCCCACTACCATACGGAAGAAGCCGAAAGGCAGAAAAGCGAGCAAGCAAACCAGCCAGCCTCTGTGCAAGCGAGCACCTGCGTGTGCAAGGGGGGAGCCCCGCATCGGTGGCCCTGGCTTCCCTTTGGGGACGGGGCGCATACACCTGCCCTCCTCATTCTTCTTCCTGGGGGTGCCCGCCCCAATCACTGGGATGTCGCTGTGTGGCCATGTTCTAGCACAGGCCTGGGCCAACTTCGGCCCTCCTTCCTGGTGTTTTGGACGTCAACTCCCAGTAAGCTGTTTCGGTGTCATCTGTCCGCAGATGATGTCCAACTCTGTCACTCCTTCCCACCTGCTACTAAGGAGGCTGTCCAAGTCCTGAACCGGTGCTTGGCCGCTGTGACGGTCTGGATAAGGGAAAACAGATTGAAACTAAATCCAGACAAGACAGAGGTACTCATGGTCAGTCGCAAGGCCGAACAGGGTACGGGGTTACAGCCTGTGTTGGACAGGGTCACACTCTCCCTGAAGGCGCAGGTTGGCAGCCTGGGAGTTCTAGATTCATCACTGAGCCTGGAGCCCCAGGTTTCGGCGGTGGTCAAGGGAGCTTTTGCACAATTAAAACTTGTGCGCCAGCTGCGCCCATACCTTGGGAAGTCTGACTTGGCCACGGTGGTCCACGCTTTGGTTACATCCCGTTTAGATTACTGCAATGCTCTCTACGTGGGGTTGCCTCTGAAGACTGCCCGGAAGCTGCAGCTAGTCCAACGCTCGGCAGCCAGACTATGAATGGGTGCTGGGTCCAGGGAGCACACCACTCCGCTGTTACACCAGCTCCACTGGCTGCCAATTAGCTTCCGAGCACAATTCAAAGTGCTGGTGTTAACCTATAAAGTCCTAAACAACTCCGGCCCTGTTTATCTCTCCGAACATATTCTCCCCTACGAACCATCGAGATTACTAAGATCGTCTGGAGAGGGCCTGCTCTCAGTCCCACCGGCCTCTCAGGCGCGTCTGGTGGGGACGAGGGACAGGGCCTTCTCGGTGGTGGCCCCTCAACTCTGGAACTCTCTTCCACCGGAGATCAGAACCGCCCCTTCTATCCTGACATTCAGGAAACAGCTGAAGACGTGGTTATGGAGACAGGCATTCGACGAGTGAGCCAGATATGGATGGAGGATGATGAACAACGAGTGACGACTGACCATTGTAGTTATTGAATGTAATTGCTGTTTTAATGTTTTATTATAAAATGAATTATTATGTTTTATTAACTGTCTGTGACATTATGGTTGGAAACCGGTCTGAGTCCCTCAAGAGAGGTAAGAAGGTCGGTATATAAAACTTTTAAATAAAATAAATAAATAAATAGGCTGGGAGTTGACATCCAAAATACCTAGAGGAAGGGCTGAAGTTGGCCCAGGCCCGTTCTAGCAGCATTCTCTCCTGACATTTCACCTGCATCTGTGGCTACTGGCATCTTCAGAGGACTTTGCTGCCTGGAGACATCCTTAGCCTGGGTGACATTCCCCGCTAGCCTTTCATTGCTGGCTGCCTGGAGACCTCCAGTGTCCGGGTGGCATTCCTTAGTCACTGTCCTGCTTCTAGTATTTGTCAATACTGGTAGCCAGGTTCTGTCCATTTTTCATGGTTTCTTCCTTCCTGTCGAAATAGTCCACGTGCTTCTTGTGGATTTCAATGGCTTCTCTGTGTTAGCCTGACACTGTGGTTGTCAAAATGGCTCAAAATTTCCATGTTCTCAAATAATAATAATATTCTGTGCCCATCTAGGCAGGAAACAATTGAAAAGAGAGATATTGACAAGCTGGAATGTGTCCAGAGGAGGGCGACTAAAATGATCAAGGGTCTGGAGAACAAGCCCTATGAGGAGCGGCTTAAGGAGCTGGGCATGTTTGGCCTGAAGGGGAGAAGGCTGAGAGAAGATATGATGAGGGCCATGTATAAGTATGTGAGATGATGCCACAGGGAGGAGGAGGGAGCAAGCTTGTTTTCTGCTTCCCTGGAGACTAGGACGCAATGGAACAATGGCTTCAAACTACAAGAGAGGAGATTCCACCTGAACACGAGGAAGAACTTCCTGACTGTGAGAGCCGTTCAGCAGTGGAACTCTCTGCCCCGGAGGGAGTGTGGTGGAGGCTCCTTCTTTGGAAGCTTTGAAACAGAGGCTGGATGGCCATCTGTCAGGGGTGCTTTGAATGCAACATTCCTGCTTCTTGGCAGAATGGGGTTGGACTGGATGGCCCATGAGATCTCTCTCAACTCTTTGATTCTATGATTCTATGAAAAAGAAACAAAAGGCCCAGCTACGGCTATGTTGCTTCACAGCAACAGCAATTGGGGAGAGCTGCCCCCAAAAGAGCAGATATTGGGGCGCAGTGGGGAAGGGTGGCAAGAATGGCCAGAAAGGGGGTGGTCAGTTCCCTGTGGTCCTTGTTTAATGCCATTTGGACGCAACATACCAAATGTCCTGAGCCCTTCTTGAGGGGGACAGGGTCCCCAAAGCAATGCTAAGCTAAGTGTTCTCGTTTATAGATCAGGCATGGGCAAACTTGGGCCTTCTCTCCAAAGGTTTTGGACTCCAACTCCCAGCATTCCTCACAGCGGCTGAGGGGGAAAAGGAAAGGGCCTGAGGCTGTGGGGAATGCTGGGAGTTGGAGTCCAAAACACTTGGATGGATGGAGGGCCCAAGTTTGCCCATGCCTGATCTATAAACGAGGGCACTTTGTTTAGCATTGCTTTGGGGACCCTGTCCCCCTCAAAAAGGGAGTTGAACATCTGGCCATTTGAACTGAGGGGCCAAAATGCCTGAAGCCATTAACCAAAGGGTCAGAAATGGAGGGTGCGCCAAAAGAGCAGCACAAATGGCCGAGTACAAAATGGACAGGCTCCCTGAGGCAACAGACCAGATATTCGGGGAGGCCACGCAGAAAAATGGCTTAGTTCCTGGACGTACATTTCCACCTCATAAGAGAATCCGAGGTGCCAAAATGGCGGGAGGCTTCCACTTGGGGAAGAAGGACAATCAAAACCGCTCTGAGTCGCCTCCGGGCTGATATGAGCAGGGTAGAAATAATGCAAATAAATAAATAATAAATAATAGCTGCTCTTTTGGGTTTGTCCATTTCTGTCCCTTCATTTCAGAACCACTTTGAGACTTTCTTCCCCAAGTGAAAGCCTCCGCCATTTTGGCGCCTCAGTTATAAGAGTGTTTTCTCATGAAGTAAACAAAAAAGGTCCAGGAACGAATCTCTTGAGCCTTTTTTCTGAGCGGCCTCCCTAAATACCAGGGCCAAAGGGAGGCTAGGCTGCCCATGAGGTTAAAAAAGACTACACAACGTAGCCATTTTGGTTGTCCTTCTTCCCCAAGTGGAAGCCTCCCGCCATTTTGGCGCCTCAGTTATAACAGCGTCGTCTCATGAGATAAACAAAAAAGGTCCAGGAACAAAGCTCTTGAGCCTTTTCTTTGAGCAGCCTCCCTAAATACCAGAGCCAAAGGGAGGCTAGGCTGCCCATGAGGTTAAAAAGGACTACACAATGTAGCCATTTTGGTTGTCCTTCTTCTCCAAGTGGAAGCCTCCCACCATTTTGGTGCCTCAGATTCTCTTATGAGGTGGAAATGTATGCCTCAGGTTTTGCCATTTTGGGTCCTCAGGTTTTGAAAAGGGCAGCAAAAATGTCCAAATGTAAAGTTCTCCATGGTATTTTATTTTTTACCTCATGGGGAAAGAAACCATTTGCTCTGACACACCGGATCAGATGTTGGGGTAGAGGATGAAGAAAAAAGGCTCAAGACCTTAAATCCCGGGCGTACATTTTTCCCTCTTATGAGGGAACACTATTCAAAACCTGAGGACCCAAAATGGTGGAAGACTTCCACTTGGGGTGCCACTTGAGGTGCCAAAATGGTGGAAGAAGGAGAGCCAAAATGGCTACATTGTAAGCTCTGTGTAGTTCTTTTTAACCTCATGGGCAAGTATTTGGGGAAGTATTTGGGGATGCCATTCAGAAAAAAGGCTCAAGAACTCTGTTCCTGGATGTCCATGTTTACCTCATAAAAGAACACTATTCAAAGCCCAAGGCGCCAAAATGGCGGAAGGCTTCCACTTGGGGAAAAAGGAGAGCCATTGTAAGCTCTGTGTAGTCCTTTTTAACCTCATGGATAGGTATTTGGTGATGCCACTCAGAAAAAAAGGCTCAAGAGCTCTGTTCCTGGATGTACATGTTTATCTCATAAAATAATACTATTCAAAGCCCGAGGCTCCAAAATGGCGGAAGGCTTCCACTTGGGGAAGAAGGAGATCCAAAATGGCTACATTGTAAGCTCTGTGCAGTATTTTGTAACCTCATGGGCAAGTATTTGGGGAGGTATTTGAGGAGGCCATTCAGAAAAAAGGCTCAAGAGCTTCGTTCCTCGATGTCCATGTATACCTCATAAGAGAACACTATTCAAAGCCCGAGGCACCAAAATGGCGGAAGGCTTCCACTTGGGGAAGAAAGGCAGCCAAAGCGGCCAAACGTCAAGTTCCCTTTGGAGTTTCTGTAGCCTCCATTTGCCCCGAGGCACCAAGTCTGAGACCCCTTGGAGTGCCTCTGATATTGCTCTAAGAAGGTCCTCCATTGTGCATGTGGCAGGGCTCGGGTTGCACTGTAGTCATTGCTTCTCCACACTCTCATGTCATGGATTCCATTTTTTAAGGTTGACTCTGCATCTCATGGTGCCAGAGCGCAGCCTGTTCAGCGCCTTCCAAGTCAAAGCACATTTAATATAATGCCAGGTTTGTAAACTTTGTGGAGTTTTAAAAAAAATACATTACAACTGTACCCTTGGTTCACTCCTGATACAATACATAAACAACCAATTTGAGCATATATTTGTACTTCATGAGGGGACAACTATTCAAAATGGCGGAGGCTTCCACTTGGGGAAGAAGGCCTCAATGTGACTGTGAGGTGATGTATCAGAAACAGAGAGAACCCCAAAAGCGCAGCGACTGAGAGGAACAGTGAAAATCATAGAATCCTAGAGTTGGAAGAGACCTGGTGGGTCATCATCCAGTCCAACCCCATTCGGCCAAGAAGCAGGACAATTGCATTCAAAGGACCCCCGACAGATGGCCACTCAGCCTCTGAGGATGCTTGCCAAAGTGCAGGTGAAACGTCAGGAGAGAATGCCTCTAGACCATGGCCATACAGCCCGAAAAAACCTACGACAACCCACCCAGCCTCTGTTTGAAAGCCTCCAAAGAAGGAGCCTCCACCACACTCCGGGGCAGAGAGTTCCACTGCTGAACAGCTCCCACAGTCAGGAAGTTCTTCCTCATGTTCAGGTGGAAGCTCCTTTCTTTCCTGTAGTTTGAAGCTATGGTTCCATTGTGCCCTGTTCTCCAGGGCAGCAGAAAACAAGCTTGCTCCCTCCTCCCTATGACTTCTCCTCACATATTTCATAGAATCCTAGAATCAAAGAGTTGGAAAAGACCTCCTGGGCCATCATCCAGTCCACCCCCATTCTGCCAAGAAGCAGGAATATCGCATTCAAAGCACCCCCGACAGATGGCCACCCAGCCTCTGTTTCAAAGCTTCCAAAGAAGGAGCCTCCACCACACTCCCTCTGGGGCAGAGAGTTCCACTGCTGAACTGCTCTCACAGTCAGGAAGTTCTTCCTCATGTTCAGATGGAATCTCCTCTCTTGTAGTTTGAAGCCATTCTTCCATTGCGTCCTAGTCTCCAGGGAAGCAGAAAGGAAGCTTGCTCCCTCCTCCTCCCTGTGGCTTCCTCTCACATATTTATATATGGCTCTCATCATATCTCCTCTCCGCCTTCTCTTCTTCAGGCTAAACATGCCCAGCTCCTTAAGCCGCTCCTCATAGGGCTTGTTCTCCAGACCCTTGATCATTTGGACGCATTGCAGCTTAGAGTCAATATCTCTCTTGAATTGTGGTGCCCAGAACTGGACACAATATTCCAGGTGTGGTCTAACCAAAGCGGAGTAGAGCATGGGGAGCAGGACCTCCCTAGATCTAGACACTAGGCTCCTCTTGATTCAGGCCAAAATCCCATTGGCTTTTTTTGCCGCCACATCACATTGTTGGCTCATGTTTAACTTGTTGTCCACGAGGACTCCAAGATCTTTTTCACACGCACTGCTCTCAAGCCAGGCATTATTGTCCCTCATTCTGTCTCTTTGCATTTCGTTTTTCCTGCCAAAGTGGAGTATCTTGCATTTGTCACTGTTGAATTTCATTGTTCAGGTGGAAGCTCCTTTCTTTCCTGATGTTTAAAGCTATGGTTCCATTGTGTCCTGTTCTCCAGGGCAGCAGAAAACAAGTTTGCTCCCTCCTCCCTATGACTTCTCACATATTTATACATGTATCCTCTCAGCCTTCTTTTCTGCAGGCTAAACATGGGCAGCTCTTTAAGCCGCTCCTCATAGGGCTTGTTCTCCAGACCCTTGATCATTTGAGTCTCCCTCCTCTGGACACATTCCAGCTTAGGGTCAACATCTCCTTTCCATTGTGGTGCCCACAATTGGACACAGTGGGATTCCAGATGTGGTCTGACCAAGGGGCTTCGGGGTTTTGTTCCTAGGCAGACATTTTTCCCTCAGGAGGGGACACTATTTCAACCTGAGGCACCAAAATGGCGGAAGGCTTCCACTTGGGGGGAAGAAAGGCATTCAAAATGGCTACCCTGCAAGCTCCCTGTAGTACTTCTTTACCTTCATTTGCCTTGAGGCTCCAAACCAGATATTTGAGGAGGTCACTAAGAAAGAAGGCTCCAAAGCTTAGTTCCATGTTTACCTCATAAGAGAACACTATTCACAACCTGAGGACCCAAAATGGCAGGGGATTCCACCTGAGGAAGAAGAAGGGCAGCCGAAATGACCACATTGTAAGCTTTTCATGGCCCTTTTTTACCTCATGGACAGCCTCCCTTTGGCCCTGAGGCAACAAGTTAATATTTGGGGAGAAAGCTCGAGAGTGTGGTTCCTCAATGCACATATTTATCTCATAAGACAACACTATTCAAAGCCTGAGTGGCCAAAATGGCGGAAGGCTTCCACTTGGGGAAGAAGTGGCTACATACTTTTTTGTGATACTTTTTTCAGCTTCCATTGGATCCTGAAGCAACAAGCCAGATATTTGGGGAGAAGGCTCAAGAGTGTGGTTCCTCAATGTACATTTTTACCTCATAAGACAACACTATTCAAAACCTGAGTGGCCAAAATGGCGGAAGGCTTCCACTTGGGGAAGAAGGGCAGTCAAAATGGCTACAATTTAAGCTCCCTGTGATACTTTTTCCAGCTTCCATTGGATCCTGAGGCACCAAGCCAGATATTTGGGGAGAAAGCTTGGTTCCTCAATGTCCATTTTTACCTCATAAGACAACACTATTCCAAACCTGAGTGGCCAAAATGGCGGAAGGCTTCCACTTGGGGAAGAAGGGCTGCCAAAATGGCTACAATTTAAGCTCCCTGTGATACTTTTTCCAGCTTCCATTGGATCCTGAGGCACCAAGCCAGATATTTGGGGAGGCCACTGAGTCAAAAATCTCCAGGGTTGTGTTCCTTGGCAGACATTTTGACCTCTTGTCCCGCCCTGGGCCTACTTTGTGGGAAGAACAACCAGAAAAGGCCATCCTTGACCCCTCAGCAGGTGTTGGCCGCCATTGGAAGGGGCGCCAGTCCCTCCCTGGATGTCCTTTAAGAGGAAAATGAGGAAGAAGAAGAGCGGCATCTGGACCGCCATTGGAAAAGGGCCGTTCAGCCCCTCGCTGCCACATTCTGGACGCCATTTGAGTTTAAGGCAACCACAGGGCCTTCTCTAGGGGAAAAGGCCTCAGGAAAGAAAGAAATACACATGGTGAATAAGTCTCCTTGTTTATCAACTGTCGTGCTGCCACTGCCAAGTGTTTACTGCCTTGCTTTGTATACACCTGACTGTGAGAGCCATTCAGCAGTGGAACTCTCTGCCCCAGAGGGAGTGTGGTGGAGGCTCCTTCTTTGGAAGCTTTTAAACAGAGGCTGGATGGCCATCTGTCAGGGGTGATTTGAATGCAATATTCGTGCTTCTTGGCAGAATGGGGGTGGACTGGATAGCCCATGAGGTCTCCTCCAACTCTTTGATTCTATGATTCTATGATTTTTCACCTCTCTTTGTGAGGGAATGCCACTGAATGTATTATCGAAGGCTTTCATGGCCAGAATCATTGGGTTGTTGTAGGTTTTCCGGGCTATATGGCCATGTTCTAGAGGCATTTTCTCCTGACGTTTCGCCTCCATCTATGGCAAGCATCCTCAGAGGTAGTGACCTCACTACCTCTGAGGATGCTTGCCATAGATGTAGGCGAAACGTCAGGAGAAAATGCCTCTAGAACATGGTCATATAGTCCAGAAAACCTACAATAACCCAATGGCACTGAAGTGTGAGGCCAGGGTAGCCAGAGTGAAAATCAGAGGCCCCATCGACATTGACCATATAATCCAGTTTCTGAATGTAGATTTGAAAAATGTTCTGTTCCTGGTTCGAGAGGGTTATTTCCTGTTTAATGGTGTGGCTCCAGAAATTACTTTGTTTTTGTGGCTGCCAAACTATATGCTGAATTGGTTGAGATATTGAATTGGAGGCTCCTTTTTTGGGGTCTTTTAATCAGAGGCCGGATGGCCATCTGTCAGGAGTGCTCTGAATGTGATCAGGGTTGGACTGGATGGCCCACAAGATCTCTTCCATCTCTATGATTCTATATTCATTAAAAAAAACTAGAGCAAAATGTGCTGTAGGATGTGCTGTCCTTCCCACAGAAACAGTCTGTGTGTTTTTATGATAGAAACAATGAGGAAATAATGACATTTATAACCCAGAAACAAAAATCATGTCACATAGTATTATTGCTGTAACCTGGATTATATGGCAGTGTAGACTCCTATAATCCGGTTTAAAGCAGACAATCTGCATTCAGAAACTGGATTATATTGTTTAGTGCAAATGGGACCAGAGAGGGCTCCTGGGCCTTTATAGAGAAGAGGGAAATTACGCAGTTAACTTGTCAAATGAGTGTGGTTTGAAACCATAATGTGGAATCTCCACTTTGGCAGAAAAAATGAAATGCAAAGATACAGAATGGGGGACGATGAGGCCTGGCTCGAGAGCAGTACGTGTGAAAAAGATCTTGGAGTCCTCGTGGACAACAAGTTAAACATGAGCCAGGAATGTGATGTGGCGGCAAAAAAAGCCAATGGGATTTTGGCCTGCATCAAGAGGAGCATAGTGTCTAGATCTAAGGAAGTAATGCTACCCCTCTATTACGCTTTGGTTAGACCACTTTACCTGGAATATTGTGTCCAATTCTGGGCACCACAATTCAAGAGAGATATTGACAAGCTGGAATGTGTCCAGAGGAGGGCGACTAAAATGATCAAGGGTCTGGAGAACAAGCCCTATGAGGAGCGGCTAAAGGAGCTGGGCATGTTTAGCCTGAAGAAGAGATGGCTGAGAGGAGATATGATAGCCATGTATAAATATGTGAGAGGAAGCCACATATTTAGGAGGAGGAGGGAGCAAGCTTCCTTTCTTCTGCCCTGGAGACTAGGACGCGGAGCAATGGCTTCAAACTACAAGAGAGGAGATTCCATCTGAACATGAGGAAGAACTTCCTGACTGTGAGAGCCGTTCAGCAGTGGAACTCTCTGCCCCGGAGTGTGGTGGAGGCTCCTTCTTTGGAAGCTTTTAAGCAGAGGCTGGATGGCCATTTGTCAGGGGTGATTTGAATGCAACATTCCTGCTTCTTGGCAGAATGGGGTTGGACTGGATGGCCCATGAGGTCTCTTCCAACTCTTTGATTCTATGATTCTATGATTCTATGAATCCTGGGAGTTGCAGTTTGGTGAGGTACCAGCCCTCTTGGAGCTAAAGACCCCACAAAACTACAACTCCCATGACCCTACACAGCATGGAGCCATGGCAATTAAAAGCGGTATCAAAAGTCCTATCTACGCTACCATATAATCCAGATTCAAGATGTAGATTAATTGCATTGAACTGGATTACATGGTGGTGAAGGTTCATGTAATCCAATATAGTTCAATCTGCATTATCTAAGTCTACACCAGGCATGGGCAAACTTCAGCTCTCCAGGTGTTTTGGATTTCAACTCCCAAAATTCCGAACAACCTACCAGTGGTTAGGAACTGTGTGAGTTGAAGTCCAAAACATCTGGAGGGCCCATGTTTGCCCATGCCTGGTCTACACTGATCAATATAATCCAAACTGCATTATATGGCAGTATAGATGGGCCAAAGTGGCGTAGTAATGCTGCAAACTACACCTGCTGAAATTCCCTCTCTTAAACAACCCTTAAAGTAGAGAAGCCAACCCAAATGCTCCAGGCCTTCTATTTGGGCGGGGGGGGGGGGGCGGAGGGGCTCGCTGTGGTGGTCACGTTGCCCTGAGAGACTGGGCCGATGACTACAGGGTGGCCATGTTAAATCTGGGAGGCCTAGCCCACCTGCCGCTGCTGCCACCACCCCTTTCTGGAGCACACTCTTGGCCTAGTGGTTATAGCAAGGGGGATCATAAGTGAGGCCATCCTAAGAACCAGGGAACCCCACAACCTGGGGCCTTCCACCGCTTTTGGCCCATCTCCATCGCCGCCAACGCCACCGCCTTCTTCCGCGCGGCGCTGACAGAGAGTTGGCTCCCGGGAGCCGGATCAATGTGTCAGCGCGGGGGTCGTGAGGAATCCCCCAAAAAATCAATGCGCTGGTGTTTCCGGGCTGTGGCCGCCTAGATTAGCCGGGTGCCGAGCTGACAGGGGCACTAATCAGGCTGTCAATAGCCCTGACCCTGGGCAATTAACCTATCGACAGGCACGGGGCAAGGGGGACACGGGGCTGGGGCAGGAGGTGCAGGGAACAGCCCCCCTGAAGAGGGAGGGGAGGCGGAGGGGGGGAACACCTTCTCCCCGCCCTGGGGACCCCAGCCCCACATTTCGGAGCACTAACGACGGTGTCTCAATTAGCCAACACCTGCACAGAAATCATGCACAATCCCGACCCTCAAAGTCTCTTTTGGCGGCCCTCAACTGCTCCAGATGCCTGGAATTGCTCCTTTTCTAGAGCAGAGGTCTGGGGTTTCCTTTCCTGAAAGAGGCCATCCACCTTTTAAATTGCTAGAGACTCCCTTGGCATAAAAAAACATTGTTTTTAAAACAACAGACATGGACCTCTGGCCACTTGTTTAAGGTTCTTGAGTTTTTTGGCAACCCACAAGACCCTGGGAGAATCCCAAAAGCAGAAACTTGGCTTCCTGACCCATCCCAGTGGTCCAAACAGTTCTAGAATGCATAATTCTGACTACAGTATCCCAAAATAGGAAGGGCTTTGCCTTTCTATCCTTTCTATATGTCCCATTTTTAAACTAACCATGTGGGTTAATCCCAACGGCCGCAGGCTCACAGAATCAGCTATCAATATACAGGTAATACCCACTAATTCAATGGGTCTTCTCAGCTGTGTCACACAGGTGAATAAACACAGAAACCTTCAGGACAACTCAGAGAGAAATGGGCTCTAAAGATGATGATGATGATGATGATGATGATGATGATGATGATGATGATGAACTTTATTTATATCCTGCCCCCTCTCCAAAAGGACTCAGGGTGACTAATTCTACCCCTCTATTCTGCTTTGGTTAGACCACACCTGGAATATTGTGTCCAATTCTGGGCACCACAATCCAAGAGAGATATTGACTCTAAGCTGGAATGTGTCCAGAGGAGGGCGACTAAAATTATCAAGGGTCTGGAGAACAAGCCCTATGAGGAGCGGCTTAAGGAGCTGGGCATGTTTAGCCTGAAGAAGAGATGGCTGAGAGGAGATATGATAGCCATGTATAAATATGTGAGAGGAAGCCACAGGGAGGAGGAGGGAGCAAGCTTCCTTTCTTCTGCCCTGGAGACTAGGACGCGGAGCAATGGCTTCAAACTACAAGAGAGGAGATTCCATCTGAACATGAGGAAGAACTTCCTGACTGTGAGAGCCGTTCAGCAGTGGAACTCTCTGCCCCAGAGTGTGGTGGAGGCTTCTTCTTTGGAAGCTTTTAAACAGAGGCTGGATGGCCATCTGTCAGGGGTGATTTGAGTTCAATATTCCTGCTTCTTGGCAGAATGGGGTTGGACTGGATGGCCCAGGAAGTCTCTTCCAATTCTAGGATTCTATGAATCTATGACTTACAACAAGATGTCTTGGTGTTAAATATCTCAAGTCTTCACCAAAATGGAGTTCTAATACTTCTTATTCCACGCAGACTATATCGATGCTGGGATCCAGTTACCAATCCAAGCTCGAGGAGACCCCCTGAACAAGCTGCTGAACGGTAAGTCGACACCTGTGTGAATCCTTGCCATTTGTAGTAAAAGTATAAATCCTAATGCTACAATGACTGCTAATTTAAAGTCAGAAGGGTTCCCAAGGACCATCTAGTCCAGCTCCTGCCATGCACAAATACACAACTAAAGCATACCTAAACATGCTAATTCTGAGGCAGGACAGCTCTAGAAGAACCCAATTTGGGAACATGAAAAAGCACACCCCAAGAGCCCCATGCCGTATCTGTTGGATTGCACTGAAAGAGACGCAGATAGCTTAGGTGTCCATATGGCTTGTAATACATACGGTATTGAGGGCCGGCGGGAGGGGGGTCGCGTTTGTCCTCCATCCCATTGTGTTGCCCTGCCCTTCCTGCCTTCCATCCCATCCCCCACCTTGTGACCCCATAAATATGAATTTGAAACCCTCCTGGTAAAAGGTCATAAGGGCAGCCCAGGAATAATGGGCTTGAGGACATGATTGGTGATCAGGCGCTGGTGTTTCCAGCAGTGCGAAAATATGCCAATGGGCCGGGGAGAGAGAGAAGAGCGCCGGCCGGGGCCACATCTGACAGGCAGAGAGACCCGGACACCGACAGACCGAGCGCCAAGCCAACCAGCAGAAAAGCACATATCTTTGGAGAGCAGCAGATAGGCTGGCACCAGCACAAAAAGAGAGAAACGCATTTCCAGGTTGCACAGGAGACGAAGGGAGCACTAACATCCTGAGCTATAGGGTCTGTCCAGGAGGCATGTCGGCTCCCCCAGCAGAAAAAAACATAGTTTTCCTCCTCTGAGCCTTTCTCTCTCTTAGAGCACGTATGGGCAAACTTTGGCCTTCCAGGTGTTTAGGACTTCAACTCTTGCCATTCCTAACAGCCGGAAGTTGAAGTCCAAAATACCGAGGGAGGGACGAAGTTGGCCCATGCCTGCATTAGACGTCTTGGGCTTTGCATTTGCCCACTTGCTTTTCAGAAAAATGGAGACTGATCTGGGAAAAGTTATTTCCACCCATGTCACCCAAAGCCACCCCTTTTGTCCCTCTCTTCACTGCTGGGCAAACAGGTTTAGTAGGTTGTTGTAGGTTTTTTCGGGCTATATGGTCATGTTCTAAAGGCATTTTCTCCTGACGTTTCGCCTGCATCTATGGCAAGCATCCTCAGAGGTTTAGTAGGGTTTTTAAAGAATACAGAAAGCTTGCCAAACCCTTTTTGCCAGAAAGGAAAATGCAGCAAAGTGGCAAAATCTCTTTCAATATGGCTTCAGTTTCCGGGTGGGGATGGGGCATGGGGACCATAATTGTCTGTCCTGCATCAGTAAGCCAAGCAAAAAGAAAGGATAGAATGGATGAGGATGGAGGGAGGGAGTTACTCAGGCCCGATTCATGCAACTTACATTAAAGACATTCATAAAATTCATAAATCAAACTGTTTGTTGACTCAGTGTCATCTTGACGAAGGGAAAGATGAAAGCCAACACTTCCCTGTCTTTCTGGTGGATGTTTGGACCCCGCTCTCCCAGAGTCCTTGTCCAGCGCTCAGACCAGGATGCTGTGCTATTGCTAAAAATGGATTGTTGCTATTAGGTGCTTTCAGTTCAACTCTGACTTATGGTCAGCCACTCCTAAGGTTCTCTTGGCAAGATTTGTTCAGAGGGGCTTGCCAATCCCTTCCTCTGAAGCTGCTGAGAGAGGATGGTGATTTGCCCAAGGCCACACAGTAGGATCCTGGGCTGAGAGGAGGTTTGGACCCTGGGCTTCCTAAGTCTTACCCCAACAATCAAACAATCCACATCCCAAAAGGGGGGGGGGGGGAATGATCCTTGTACATTCAGGAAGTACACAATGCTCATTCACACATGCGCTCAAATATTCTGGGTCTGCCTCAAGGCGCATTTAGCAACTCCTATTATAACAGCACTAGTGAGGCAGAAGGTAAGTCCCCTTGTCCAAAAATGTACCAGTCTGCTCATGTAGTTGCTTGCGCCACTTTAGCTGTGCATTCCTGCATGGAAGTGGGGTTGGACCGAACGGACCCTTGCAACCCTTAGGAATCCCCGGTTCTTTGCTTTCCTATGTGAGTTCAAAGGTGCTGCTTGCAAGGACCACGTCCTATTTCAGTCCGTCCCATCACTTTCCTCCACTGAACAAAACTCACGCCACTGGGAAGAGGCAAAAGAGGTGTCAGAGGAGGGAGAAAGGACCCCAGCCCCCCTCTCCCCATCTCTCTCTCTCACTCACAGACACCCCACAATCCCCAGGCATCCTTCAAGGAGAAAAAGCAAGAACCCTCTACAACCCTTTCTATTCCTTCCTGCCTTTGCTTTCCCTGGCTGCCAAACTGCCGGGCCTGAATAAATGGGGATGGGGAAGCTGAAGAACCAAACAGCCCACCATCCCCAGCCGGGAATTGCTGAACCTGTGAAAATCTGCTTCAGAAATCCGGTTAGCAGAATCCAGTTACAGTCCAACTGCATCAGGAGGCGAGGAGGAGGAGGAGGGCCAGGGGGAGGGGAGGGGAGGGGAGGGGGAGCGGAAGCAGAAGAGCCCCCCCCCCCCAAGACTCCCAGAGGGGGACAAGGGGAAGCAGGAGCAGTGGTTAGAGCAGGAGCAAAGCACAGAAGCCAGGCTTCTGGAACCCACCCGTCTCCCTCTGAGCAAAGCATCTTTGGGGATCTAAGATAAAGCAGAGTGGACACTGCCCTAGAATAATGTCATTACAGGAGCCCCCAGTTGTGCAATGGGTTAAAGCTTTGTACCAGCAGGACTGAAGACCGACAGGTCACAGGTTCGAATCTGGGGAGAGCACGGGTGAGCTCCCTCTGTCAGCTCTGGCTCCCAATGCGGCGACATGAGAGAAGCCTCCCACAAGGATGGTAAAACATCAAAACACCTGGGCGTCCCCAGGCAACGTCCTTGCAGACAGCCAATTCTCTCACACCAGAAGCAACTTGCAGTTTCTCAAGTTGCTCTTGACATTAAAAAAAATGTCATTACGAGCTCACATCCAGATCGTTTTCTCCCAACTTTGTCTATACTATGTCTACACTTGTTACTCCTCAGTCCTCGATATATCCGTCTAGAAGATATTATTGCCCATATTTATATTTAATTCACTCAGCAACTAATAAAATGCAAAGCAACGACAGAAAATTCACCCACAATTTAAACCATGGTCACAAAGGCGTTGGTTGTTTTGCAGCAAAGACAGATGTTTTTGTGGGTTTTGTTTTCTCCGCCCCACAAGAAAGACAACCCTTGTCTACAAATTCATCTCCCTTTAAATTTCCAGGAAGATTCCCTCTCTGGCTTTTGGGAAAGGTGGCAGTGTTGCTCAGTGCTTATTTTGTGTTGGCCTTCTTTCAATAACTGCTATCCCACCATGAAGACATTGTAGAAGAATAAGGAAAACAGGAAGCAAGTTAAAAAGCAAACAAGAAATGCGAACATAAAGAGGAGACAGAAAAAGAGAGAGATTATGATTGAAGAGAACAATGAAAAGAAGGAAGGAGTGAAAGAAAAAAGAAGGGAAAGAGAAAAGAGAAAGGAAAGCTTTAGAAATATTGGAAGCATCGCTCTGTTTTCTCTCCTGACAACCCCCCACTTTGGGGTTTCAAAGCTGGTTTTTCTGCAAGAGAATCTTCTATGAGGCAGTAGGATATGGGCTAATTATGAAATAAAACTAATTAATCACTGCAAACCACAAGCCTGGCCCAGCAGGGCACTAAAGAGACGGCTTTCCTTCCCCTCCTCGGGGCACAGAAATTATTTGCTGTCGATGAATTATTTAATGATGCGGTGTTCATTATGTATTATTGATCAGGAAGGACGGTTATTGTCGCCCAGATAGCCCAAGCTGTCTACCTAGGCTCAGATTCACTGTCACGGTTGAGGACAAGGTATTTATAAGCCTTTCTTTCGTCCCATGCACACACAAGACACACACCTCCATTGTTGGGGAAGGAAGGCCCTTCTCTTCCATCCAGAAGATCTGTGGAGCTCACAGAATCACAGCCACAGAGCTGAAGGGCACCCCAAGGGCCATCTAGTCCAGTCGCTGAGGCTTCTGCAGTAACCCACCTCCAAAACGCTCCCAACTGAGGCATGGCCCCCAATCTCTCCTTCAATACCAAAGAGGAAGGGCCTCACCGAACAGCTCAGGCCTTGAACCCTTCTGTCCTATTTGCACCCAAAGCAGCTTGAGGAGTTCCCACTGCCGATCCTCAAACCCCAACCACACTCTTCTTACCACTCTCTGTCCTTTTCTGTCTTTTAAATGCCTTTATTGCCATAAATATAAACAATGTGCATACTGCTTTCCATAGACTCAAGGAAGGCGGCATTCAAAATGCTGCAGAACAAATGCTCCAATAACAGGATGCCACTGTTGACCCTGTTCCCCTATTCAGGTGCTACTTGACTTTATGTCATTGCCAATTCCTTTGATGGAGCTTGGAGAAGTTCTTTGAAATCATACTCCCAGAATCCCCCAATTTGAAGATGCCACAGCAGTGGCTATGCTGGCTGGGGATTCAAGGAGAGGCCATCTTCCAAGCTCTGTCCAAAAGACCTGCTGTCCTTGCCCCACAAATCTCAACATCTTGTGCCACATGGAGCCCCCTTCCACACAGTTATTTTGGAATCCAGAGAGATCCCAGCATCCTTTACCACACGTCTGTTCTGCCAAAAAAGCAAGCCAGGAATAGTATTGTTTTCAAGTTACACCTTCACCTCTGGCTTTTTGACTGTGCCTTAGACATTAGGTGGGATAGGCTTCATGACAAACAAAATGATGCACCACTCTGCAAGGACAGTAGGCTCAGCTGTTAGAATCCACTGCCAGGCAAGCCCATTTGCAGAGATTCCTTCCCCCTTCCCGTCCCCTTCTCCACCTGGCCGCCCAGATCAGAAGACTATCCCTCATGAAGACCTCAGCAAGCAGCCAGTCACCCACCAAATGGCGTCTTAATTTGCAAAGACTTCAGCCTTGCGGTGGGTCTGCCATTGTGCCAACCAGCGGAGGAGGCAGGCTCAGACAGAGTGATGCGGATAAATTGGGAAAGCGTCTCCCTCGTGCTTTTTGTCCAGGAGAACCTAATTCTGTAGAGATGTGTCATACTCAAGTTATGAAAGCCCAACACATCCATTGTCACAGACAAGGAAACAAATCCTCGGTCGGGAAAAATGTAGGTGACAATGTGCTCCCGCCCCTGGCCCAGAGGAAATTTCTTGTGGCCCATTTCAGGGAGGGGCTTTGTTTTCAGACGTTCTTGTCCCAATTTTGTTCTCCCAGGGTTCCTTCCCTTTCTTTGGTGACCAAAACCAAATCCTGGGGCAAGACCATTCCCACTCTATCCAACTAAAATGGGGCAGGGGTCACCTGGGCCCTGTTTCCAGCCCAGAGGCAAAAAGGAGGGGCAAGAAAGGGGCACCAGCTGTGGCCACCCACCTCAGCAGCAGGGCAGGAGGACCCTAACCTCCCTTCCATGGCTTCCTTCTCCGGTTGGACCTCTGAGAAGTCCTCTCCAGATCTTTGTATTAAGAGTCTTGCCCACCATGAAAAGAGTAGTGCTGCTGGACCAGCTGATTACAGCTCTGGAATTCCATCAGAACTTGGGAATGTTACTTTTTTAATTAAAAGTCATAACGACTATGGGAATTTTGGGAGTTGCCTTCTGAAAAGGAAGGAACTGAAAAGGAAGGAACTCAGATACAAACTTCCAATGCCCACAAGCAGAGCTGCGCAAAGACCAAGTGAAAAGGAAACCAAGGAACACTCTTATTTTGTAAAAGAATAGTATCATGGCTGAGAGAAAGAAGATTGGCAAAATAGGATAGAGTAGAATAAATCAGGCATAGTAACCAGAGACTTTGGGCGACTTGCATCCAATCACCCAGAGATCTACCCAACCCTGTCCCAAACCATCCTCAGGAAAACCTTCCTCCATCTTCAGGGCATCCATGAGAAAGCCCTCAGCAGAAAGGCTATCCAAAAACCTGATATTTGGGCAGTTTGGAAACCCCCCACCCCACCCCATACACACACCCCATAACGCAGGGACTCAACCTTCATGCAGCCTCCATGAAAAGGGGCTACCCTCCCCCCCACTCCCCCAAGAGAAAGAGAGGAGGCAAAGAGTCATGTTGGCAACCACAGGTTTTACCATCTGTGTACAAACAGAGTTTCTCCGATTTTAATAGCCGGAAGACATGATAATACCACCCTAAGGGGCATACAGAAAGATCAATACTACTGTTTATCATGTCTGCGTTGCCTTTTAGTGCACGGCAGGCTCAACCGCTCTTAGCACACTTTAATTCTGAAACAATTATTCCAGAGTAAGTGTCCACCGCACGGGGAGAGGCACCACTTTGATCTGAAATTCAGAGGCCAAGACGGTGCTGGGAAGGTGTGGGAAAGACCCACTTTGGCACAAGCCTGGCTGGTTGTACAGGTGTTTCGCTAAATGGACGCTCAGACCCTTTTTCTTACTGCCAGAATTGTATGGGTAGAGAGACTCGTTTTGAAGCTCCTTTCTTTGGAATTCTTTCTGGGTGGATGATGGTTCGTCTAACATCGATGGAGCCAGGGCGGGCCTGTCCCTGTTGAGTTTCTGCCTGCCAGGAGCTGTCGAGGCCCCCAATGCGTTTGCCAGGAGACAAGCCGACAGCCCAAACATGGCCGGTGCTGCTCTCTCGTCATGTGACAAAGAAGCAGCTGCCATGTTCTGTTCTGTTGTGTGGAGCATTTTCAGGGACACCGTCACAACATAAAAGCAATAGCAACCCGGCAAAAAAGATGCTGTTGTTAATAATGGGCATCATAATGGTTAATCTCCCATCAACACATATACCCTGCCAACCTAGGACTTTGTCCTTCACATACACACCAAGTTATGTGTGGCTGAGCGCTGTTTTCTCTCTTGCACTTGCCCATATTCCTCCACCCATGACAGGTTTCTCCTTGTGCCAATCACACCCCAAATAAATTGGAGTTTTAATCTTCCGTTCCATTTAAGATTTCGACCTTCCTCCTTATACCTGTCTTCTGCCAACGCTGCCTTTCTTTTCTTCATCAAAGCAGTCGGTTTTTGAACTTGAGGAGCATCCATTATAGGCGACGGAAGCTGTCGTGTCACCAGAAGAAGGGGCAGTCCTTTCAGGGAAAACTGGGGGGCTCGGGTTCCCTTCCATGTAGCAAAACTGCACCCCTCTAAACAGAGAACTGGCTAACTTGGATCACGTACCTGGTTTCACAACTGCCTGCACAGAATTGCAGCAAAAGGAGTGGAGGAAGTTTCCAAAATCTGAACGCAAGATGAGATTAAAATGTATGGCGGGATAATCAATCTGAGATAAAACCAGGGATGCCGGGTATGTATCCTTTCTCTGTGCCACCACTTCTCTGACAAGAAGGGAACCAACTGGGGGGCTTCTCTTGCCCTGAAGCCCTTTCCGAAAGCACAGCACAAACACTCAGCATTGTGGCTACTACGGTTGCTAACTTTCGTTAGAAAGAGACACACCCCAACAGTGGTGCATACATTTCCCTCAAGACTATTTCATGCTAATTTCCACCAAAAACCCTTTAACCAGAGCCATTTTCACAATCTAAGTCCGTGATGGTGAACCTATGACACGCGTGTCAGCACTGACACGTATGGCTATTTTTGATGACACGCGGCCACATGAATACAGAGAAGTACACCTCATAAGAGCCAATCTAATTCCATCCATAAATTTGTAAAAGGCTCTACAAATTTAACATTTGCACGTTTGAGCATTGTTCACTCCATAACTCAGCATGGATTATACATTTTTCTTACTTAAACTATAAATATTGCCAAATTATGGGGGTTTTTTTCTCAAAGTTGACACCCCACCCAAGTTATGCTCAGGTTTTTGGCAAATTTTGACACACCAAGCTCAAAAGGTTGCCCATCACTGATCTAAGTAGTTAAAAGAGTGGAAAGAAAGCATATCTTCTGACTGCACATCTTTATGAGCAACACAGGATCCTTTATCAACGACAGAGATTACAGAGACACGTCAAAATTGTGTTTATAAACCCAGATCACTTAGCATTGAATAAAGGTTTCACTAAACATACAAGGACTCTGCCTCATCACCACCAGAGACACACCTTTTAGGAATGGGAGGAAGGGGTTTTATTATAATGGTTGTCACAAACATTGCAAAGATAAGGTTAATTCCAAATTAAGGAGAAACATTTCTGTTTGAAATGTTAGAAATGCCAGGCACCAGATTCCAAGGGTTGCACTCTCTTTTATTTATCTATTTCCAGTAGTCCTGTATTGTGATCTTCTGCCTGCTAACAATCATTTTTACAAAAGAATAACAAAGAATCATTTTTACCAAAATTGACAACTAGAAAGCCCCCAAACAAAATAGCAATCCTACACAACGAACACAATTAGTAAGAGACATGTTTTGTATAGGGGGAAGCAAAAACATTTCAGAGATTGTTCGCAGCAATAATAGCACACAACCGGTGTTTCAAGAAAGATTGTTCTACAGCAGGCAAATTCCCACACACTTTTAGGAGTCGGTCATTTCATTTAATTACTAATCAAAATGGTACCAATTCCCAAAATGAACCTTTTATTTTTCTCTACGATGCACTGATACCCCTCATGATTTCAGAGCTAAAACGATATTTTTTTCCTATTTCCAACACTTTGCAAGCATTAAAGGAATCAATCTGGACCACAAGCCTTTAGTTCATATTAACACAAAAAGTAGGGAATTGCAGGGAGGTTAGATTTCACCATCTATAATTAACTGTGAATCCATCAAGCAATCTACACTATCAGATCTAGATTGGGATGTTAAACCTCAAAGGAGATCCAAACAGGTGGACAAAGTTCTTAGTTTTTAGGCTCGGTCAGGAACACAGTTAAGATGAAGGACCTGGATTTAGGACAACGTGCCCCAATCATGAAAAGGTAACTAAACCGGTATGCCCTTCTTACACCTGGCCTGCAGGAAGGGGTAGGTTTAAAACAAAATCCTACACGAGGCATATTTCTGCTTCAACTCATCATCAGACCAAGTTGCACAGCCTTTGAGGGTGTGACCGACCATTTTCAGGAGGGTCCAGAATGGGGCTCAGAGGGTGACTGCAGCACTCAGACCTCACACAAGTGGGTCGCACAATTCCCACAACTGCAGAAGAGCTTTCGCACAACCCCAGGTTAGTTGTGTGGTGAATGTAGTTTTTAGGGATGCAGGGATAAGGCCTCACTAAGCACCAGGTGACAGCCTCAAAGCTCCTAGGACGGGAGGCCTCTGGTCCAAAAGATTGAACTGTCCAAAAAGGGCACCAGAGACTGTATTTCATAGCTCCAAATGAAGCACGGGGACTTGATCAAAGCACACGCGCCCGATACTGAGGCAAAATGATTCCCTTCCCCAGCACAGAGAGCCCAGCACGCCCATCTTGCTCCTTGCACTGGTCCTGTTAACGTTCATCACTGTTCCGAACATGGAGGCCATTTCCTTCCTGCAAGACAAGGTGCCCGTCTTCACAGCTGTGGGAAATGGAAGGCATGGGTTGCCTTCCCAGCACAAGAAGCCCAAGGGTGTGCTGCCTGTGGGGCCTTTGGGGCGAGGGAGGGGCCCCAGGCACAGGCCCCCCACATTCCCCTAAAGCCACACCAGAAGCATCACAAGACCCCCGTGCCTCTCCTTCCCCAAAGGCCATACGACACGTCCCTTGCCATGACACAGACCCCTTTCGGATCACCCCAATATCCCTTTCTTTGCAGCTGGAATTGCTGGATGCGCCTCGAAAGCCACCGGAAGATTCTCCTCTGTTTGTATCTGTGGAGCGATTAGCGCCTCAACCCCTCCGTACAAGAAAGAGCGATCGAACAAAGAAACACAGGTACTCAAATCGTAGGATTGTGATGAACTGATGGAAAGTTTACAATATTAATTTCCACCAGCAGAATTTTCCATTTTTACTTGTGAAATTCTGTCCGAGTGCCCTAAAAATATTTTATACACTGATGTTATGACTTCAACACTGAACCCTCCATCTACTTCCATACACACATTCTACATTAGCCCATATTTCAAAATCAGTCAGAATTATGCCAGTAAGAAAAGGCCAGAACTACATATAAACCTGTATTTGTAGGAAAATCTACTGCAAGGAATAATCATTAAACCTTAATCAATCTTTGAAATACAAATTTACATCTATTTATACGCAGAGATACGGTATGCAAATATTGAAAATGCACCTGTTGCAGTTATTTTTAAACATTTCAGAGAGGAGTCATTATCCCCCATTCAGCCGATTCAAAATCCTACCTCCCCACAATTCTGTCTGTGTTTCATCTGGAAATATGATTTGGAACAAAGCTAAGTAACAATAGATTTCACTCATTTTGCTGTGACAGTTGACAGTATTTAGAGACAAAAAGAACAGAAAAAGTGAAGGGAGAAAAATCCAGTCACATTATCGCACAATCCTGCACAAAACTGGAAGCCCTTCTTAATTAGATAATTTATTTGCATCTTAAAACGTCTATGCAAATCTATGCAAACGTATTTAGAGAGGGAGTTTATTATGGGTGGCCTGGTGCTTGATTCCACCCGTGGCTCCTTTTAAACACCGGTGTCCAGGAGCTGACCAGCTCTCCCTCAATCGTCCTTTGACTACGCGGCATAAGTGCTTTGAAGGGCTCTTGGTGTAATGGAAAATGAAGGATGCAAGGTAGCCATGTATATTATTTATAGGTTTGTAAATCGATCCCTTTATCTTTATTGAACCGTATTCTACAGATAGATACCGGATATTATTGATACAGAAGAATGTATTTGCTGGTTGATCCTATTATCGGTAGATCCATTTACAGACACTCAAAACAAAAGGCGCCTTCCGACATGGTGTTACACGTTGAGCTAAATGGTTTTTTATTAGAAGGACCGCTATTAGTACAACAAGCCCCTCGTGTTAATAGTACACATGTGCTGACCTCAGGCAAGTCACCCATAATTTAGGAGAGGCATGCTTATTTGCACAAAATCTATGCAATCACACTGCTAAGAAAAATCAAAAAGAAAGACTTTAAATAAATAAAGAGAATTGTGGCACATGGAGGAAGCAATCACCGCAACAACTAGGAAGCTCGTGCTTTAAACTCTACGATGGGTCGAACGGGAATTTTCTAATTACAGATCAGTTTGCTGTTTATGGATTGATTGCACCTATACTTACATGAAAATCAATCTTTCTCCTTGCTATATTTCAAAAACATGCTCACAGTAGTAATTTACTGCTTTGTAAAGAGATCATTGCGTTTGAGTTCAGCCTTAAAAATAAATCTGTAATGGGAAGATTGTGTTTGAGAAAAGCTGGTAATGAAATTGATTGCCTCCCATTTAACATGCATTGATTTGTAAATGCCACCCAATTATGCCTGAAGGGACACGCATCGCATGCAGCCCGCACCACAGGTAAATCCCACCTCGGCCAGGAGGACAGCAAGGGATCCCTCCTCATTGTCGCTGGGGCCTTGTCCCCGTGTTTGTGTGTCCTCTCATTTTGATTCCTCCTTTTTCAAAAATCCCAACTGTTTGGGACACTCTCAAGGTGAAAGAAGGCACCAAACCCCTTTTATTTCCCGCGTTCTGCCCCCCTCCCTGCCTTTCTTCTGGGGCTTAAGAGTAGGAGGCTGTTTTGCCAGCGATAAAGCAAACAGATCCCTGGTTCCAGATATGGCTCCCTTCCCCTTTCTTCCTCACACCAGACCCATCCCTGGCCTTCTGGACACCCCCCCCCCCCCCAAGAATATATACATCTATATGGTAAAGGTGTGTTTGGGGGGGGGAAGCATTTAATTCCCACTGAAACTGACACCAAAGTGGGGCAAGGAGGGCACAAAGTGTGTTTGATGGCTGGAGTGCGAGGCTGCTTTCTCCCCCCGCTTTCAGGTGACATTCATGGAATAAATGACCTGGACTCTTTGTCGGGGAGATGGAGCTGGCGGTCAGTTCTCTTGACCAGGAAATGGCTGCTCTCACGTAGCACTGGCGGGAGGAGGAAACCGAGGGGGGCTCGGCTCCATTAAGGCCATCCTCCCTCATAACTGGGGAGGGCTGGGGTTCGGTCATAATTTGGGAATTAAAACAAATCAACATTAATTATCACTCTTCTGTACTATTGCAACTCACATTCTGGATTTCAGGAAGGAGGAGAGAGGGGGTCGGCTTTCCTTTCACAGCAGAAAATATGACTTGAAGGGAAATGGAGGCTGGGGGGCACTTCAGGGCAAAAGCGTGTTTGCACAAAGGGGAGCAGGGCATCCAAATAGAAGCCATGGGGTTTGGAGAGGTTTTATCAAAGCGGTCGGGAAGGAAGAAGAGAAGAGCAAAACTACGTACAGCCCAGAAGGACAGGTGCACGTAAACAGAACTGGGAAGGGGGAAAAGAATATCATTGCTAGGATCATTATTGCAATCATAATGCAATGGGGAAAAATAAATAAGAGGGGAAATGAAGGAGGAGTGAAGAAGTGCAGCGAAAGAGTGGAAAGGATGAAAGGCAATGGACAAAACCCCGAGGAGCCTCTGTGGATGGACAGAGGACAAAATATGTGCATCCATTTGGGGGTCTCATTCTGTCAGGCGAGGGGAGAGGAGGAGGAGGAGGAGGAGGGGGCATTGCAGGGGTCAAGGTCGGCTATGTCCCAACGCGAGGCTAGGAACAGGCTCCAAAGAGCTGGGAGAGTGGCCTGTCGCAATAGGGTCAGTGATGGAGGCACCAAGGATACACACAAACACAACATGTAAACACATATCCATGCTCTCCATAGCAGGTCACTTAAGGCAAATGTGCCTGAAGGGTCCAACCGGGAGGTGAGTTGCCGAGGGAGTGGAAGGGGCAGGGCGCAGCGCAGAAAGGGTTACTGGGAGACAACCCATGCACACATACAAGTGCACACGACACACACACACGCTCTCTCTCACACACACACAGACAGACACCAGGCAGCAATAAAAAGGTCACTGCAGAGAAATGAGGTCTCACTTGACAAGAGCAGATGCCTCCCCAACACACACACACACACACACATATACACAGAGGCTTCCTCCAAGGAAGGCCCCCCTCCAAGCCCCATGGAGCACACACTTGTTTAAAAGAGAGGTAAGAGGTTTGGGAGTCACAGCCACAGTAATGCACAAACAGAGGGATTGCATACACACACAAAAGTGTCACATTAAAAAACCAAAACCACATGAGTTCCATGCCACTTTTCTATTGTCAGGCTCTCCTAATGTAAAGGATATTTCCCTTGTTCACCCCGGTTGGCCATAATCCCGCACTCACAACGAAGAATGGCCGAAAAGAGCAGATCTGCCCAGTGTACACACAGACACACACCCTGCCCTTCCAGCCAAGGCTCATGGGCAAGAGACTGGACGCTAGCCCATTCCCAGGGCCTCGGAGCAATGCGAGCAATTCCGGTTGCAACATTGAGGGGGGGGGGGCACAAAGGTGTGCTCTTCTGTTTTCAAAAGGAGGGCCCCTCCTGCCTTCCTCTCAAACCAAAGGAGCCCAGTTCCAACTCTCAAGGTCTCAAAGTCAGGGGGAATCCTAAGTGCCCATTCTTGGGTGTTAGGGCTCCAATTTCCCTGAAGAGAAAGGGAGATAAAAACCCCCACAAACCAGGCCGTCAATCCAAGCAGCCCTTATGGGCCCAGGGTGTGGGACCCAGGGACAATCGTGACAAAGGACTGGGCCCAGGGAGATGGGGTGAGCTCAGGCCTCAGGTGACAACACACCAAGGAAAAGTCGGGCTGCTTCCAGGCCGGGGCCCCTCTTCTCCCAATGTGAGGCCCAAAGGCTCCAGAGGCCCAAGGGCTGGGAAACAGATGGGGAGGGGACCCAAAAGGAGCCCCCCACCACCACCTTGATCAGGACCAGCACTTTCCCAGAGTGCAGGGGAAAGCCATTTCAAGTAGGAATCATGGAGAGAATTTGGGACGTGGTCTTTCTCGTTTTGAAGTGACGAGACTTCCCCAAACCACGCTGACAAAACTCAAGTGCGCGTGCACACACACACACACACACATGGCCCCATGCGACCAGATAATGCATCCCCTCGCTCCCTTAATTTGCTTTAATCGCCCTCTTGTTTGCACTCCGGGCGCCTTCCCCCGGAATCACTTAATGCAGATTAATTACCCGTCCGCCGTGCCATTTAATCACACCGGTGTCCCCTGAACCAGGGTGAAAAAGGGACTGGATTCAGACCAGGCTTATTGATCAAGTTGGGGTTCTTTATCAAGCGGGGCCAGGTTTCCCCAATGAATTAATACGGGCTGGAGCCGAAGGGTCTGGGAAGGATGTCAAGCTGCTTCCGAGAAAAACACCTTGGAAAGGTTCATTGCTTTCCGGGGTTTGTACAGACGGAGAGGAGCAGGTGTGGGAAGAGCAGCCTTCCCAAAGGGTGTGCAAGTTCCCTGTGACCCACACCGCCCTCATGCCAGCCCCCACTGAAGCAGGGGTGAGGGGCAAGAGGAGGGAATACCATGCACATTCTCATAGCAGATTAATAGGCATTTTTGTGACACGGCAGGCACCCAGGCATTTGCACACACTGCAAGTGACACTCAAAATAGTAGTGTTCTATTTAGTAACAGAAGAAGTAGCAATGCTTAGGACAGGAAAACATAGTAACAACAATAATACACTTGATTTATACTCCGTCACCATCTCCCCAATGGAGACGCAGGGTGGCGAACATGAGGCCGAGCCCCAAAAATACAATACAACGCAATAAGATACAGAATGCAAAACAAAACTTACATCAGAAATAAATGACCGTAGCAAAGCAAAACAAGGGAAGCCAATTAACACAATATAAAACTGAATAGGATGGGCAGGCCAAATGGATGGGGATTTCCCTGAGCAAACGCTTCCCCGCTGCCAAACTTCCACTCCTTTTTGTGTCCCAGGAATACCCTGGAGAAATGGAGGGTTGGCTTCCTAGAGAGTGCTTTCCAGGCACACCTGACAGGTAAAGAGTCTCAACTGCTGGAAGAGCGGGAAGGGCAGTGGCCTGGCAAAGGTGACACACTCCCAAAGGAAGGACCCCCTGGTCAAGGCAGGGGAGGGGCTGGAATAATGATAATACTACTACCAATAATAATAATAATAGTAATAGTAATGGTGTGTGATGTCTATCCCACCTTTCTCCCCAGAGGGAGTCAAGGCAACAAACAATAACAGGGCGCCACAGGCCAAGCCAAGTGCGCCACCAGTGACCAGGGTGAGACTTGTGGCCCTTCCAAAGCACAGGAAACTCCCCCTAAAGCTCTTTGCAGCTGCCCAAGCACGCCCTGCCTTTCTCCCCTTCCAAGAGGGGCTGTTTCCCCTATTGCAACATCCCTAGAGGGGGGGGGGGTGCGCCTTAGAATTGCAGGCATCTCTTAGGGATTGGTGGCGGTGGGACTGAAAGGAGGAGGGTGTGCCTTAGAACCTGTGCCGTACTGGATTGGTGTGCAAGGAGGGGTGAGGCCTGAAGGGCTTTGGGGGGGGCATGGGGGCAGAGCAAGGAGGCACCCCCTGACTGAATGGGGGGAGCAGGAGGGGGTATGTGGGGACCCCTTCCCAGCCTTCCCAGTTTGACTCTTTGGCTCCCAGGAGACCATGGCCAAGAAACCATCACTACCATCATCACTGAGGAATTGGTGGAGCTGTGTGCCCAAAAGCTAGGAAGCAGAGGCCTGGCTCAGGGAAGAGAAGGCTTTTCGGTCCTGGTTTGGTCCCTTCCTTCCTTCCTTCTATCTCATCTCTGAGTTTTCCTCATTTTCCCTTGTCTGTGTGGCCTGCTCCCTGTGATAGTGATTGATCTATTACTGTATTTTGCATCATTTTATTGTTTTCTTGTGTTTTATTTATTTTACTGTGATGTTTATTTGGTGTTTTGGTTTTATTTTGTGGTCAGGTATTTCTGGGCTTGGCCTCATGGAAGACACCAAGAGGTCCCCTTTGGGGGGAGAGAGGGAGGCCGGGTATTAATAAAGTTTATTATTATTATTATTATTATTATTATTATTATTACTAGCTGTCTCCTGCCACACATTGTTGTGGCCCAGTCTGTGTATATGTATTTTGTGTGTGTGTATATGTGTATATGTATGTGTATATATGAGAGAGATGGTGGCTGGGTAGAAATAAAGATTATTATTATTATTATTATTATTATTATTACTAGCTGTCCCCTGCCACACATTGTTGTGGCCCACTCTGTGTATATGTGTTTTGTGTGTGTGTATATATATGTGTATATATTTGTGTATATTTGTATATGTGGTTTTGCACTTGTGTTGTAATGTATTTTTAATATATTTCTTGGCTTTTGAGTTGCTTCCACTGTGTTTTTTTATGTTTTTCTGAGTGAAGGTCCCTTGTTGGCCTGGGAGGTGTCTTGTGTCCAAATTTGGTGTCCATTCGTCCAGTGTTTTTTGAGTTATATTTACCCCACAAACGAATGCTACATTTTTATTTATATAGATTATTATTCCTTCTTTCCTCTCCCCTGCCTTTTCTTCTCCTCCTTCCCTTCTTTTTCCCTCTTCCTTTGCTTTCTTTTCCTTCCTTCCCTTCTTTTCCTTCCTTCCTTTGCTTTCTTTTCCTTCCTTCCCTTCTTTTTCCTTCCTTCCTTTGCTTTCTTTTCCTTCCTTCCCTTCTTTTCCTTCCTTCCTTTGCTTTCTTTTCCTTCCTTCCCTTCTTCCCCCCCCCCCCCCCCGCAGGACAAAAGGAGGGTCGGGGGAGCTCGCTTCGGCCACTGCACCCCCTCCCAGTTACCTTCTATTCGACCCTGAGGTGGGCCACCCCCCTGCCCCCCCCCCCAATGCATTGTGCCCAGCAGCCTCGGGGAACCCCCCCCCCCCCCCCCAATCATCCACGGGAGAGACAATGCTGGGACCAGCCCCTGCCTTGGGTCTCCGGTGCAGCCCAGCTTTGGCAATGCAAGCATCCTCTCCAGTGCAGGTGTATGTAACTATAGATGAAAATAATAGGATATATACATACATGGACTATGTGTGTGTATATATATATATATAGAAAATCCCTGTCCGGAAGCCTGCCCCCCCCCCCCCCCCGGTGCACAAAGGCATTGGGGAGACGGGGAAGCGGCGCCCAGCCTGGGATCCCTGGGGGGGGGGAGGCGAAGGAGGGCCCCCAACCCTGGGCAGAGACCCCGACCCCTCGCCCGTTGGTTGTGGTTGTGATTCGGCGCGGCCTGGGCTTGTGTGTCCCCCGCAGGTGGAGGGGTGGAAAGAAGGAAGGAAGGAAGGGAGGAAGGTAGCAAGGAAGGTAGAAGACAATGCGCGCCCTCCTCTCTATCTATCCTTCCTTCCTTCTTTCCTTCCTGCCTGCCTGCCCTCCGCTTTCCCTCTTTGCCGGCCAGGGAGAGGCGCCTGCCTGCCTGCCTGTCTACTTGTGGGGTTCGCCTCCCTGGAGCCAAGAGGGGCTCCTGGGGCCCCGCAAAGAAGGAGCCTTGTCCGCCGCCTCCTCCTCCTCCTCGGCTGCTGGTGCTGGCGGTGGTGCCTCAGTTCCTTTTGCCGCGTCTACTGCTGCTGCTGCCTCTGCCTCTGCCTCTGCTGCTGCTGCGCCTGCATTAAGCGGCGGGCAATCAATAGGGCGCGGGCGAGCGGTATGCAAAGCGCGGGCATTAATATGCAAAGTTTTAAAGATTTTTAAATGGGAGAGGGAGAGAGGGAGCGGGAGGAGGAGGAGGAGGAGGAAGCGGGGAGGCAGGCGGGCAGGCAGGGAAGCGGGCAGGGCGACGACGGAGGCGGGGAGGGGGCCTGCTCGGCGTGGAGCTGCACCTACCTCTGCTTCCATCGGTGGGCGCACGATGACTCCTCCATGCGCGCGCCGAGCAGCCCAGATACGAGCGGGAGGGAGGGGGGGAGGAGGAGGGGGGAGGAGAAGAGAGGGAGGGGGGAGGAGGACGGAGGGAGAGGGAGGCAGAGCCAAAGCCGAGGCAGAAGCGGAGCACAACACAGCCAGGCAGAGAAGCGGCGCGCGGGCACGCGGCGCGCCCCCGACCCTCTCCCCCCCCCACCCCTCCTTACCCCTTCCCTCCCTCAGCCCGGCGACGGTTGCCTCGGCAACGGGAAAGATGCAGGAGCAGCAGCAGCAGCACCAGGGATGAAAGATGCTCAGGGCAGCAGCAGCAGATGGGGAGGAGGGAGGCAGGACAGGAGGGAGGGGCAGGGCAGGGGAGTGGGGCAATAAAGAGCAGGAAGGGGCACGTGGAGCAATAGGGGACGCCTTGCCAGGAGGAATCTCCTCCTCCAGAGAAAAAGAAGGGGTGTACCTACCCATAATAATAATATTAATAATTATAATAATAATAAACTTTATTTATACCCCACCACCATCTCTCTTGGAGCCTCCGGTGGCGCAGTGGGTTAAAGCACTGAGCTGCTGAGCTTGTTGATCAAAAGGTCATAGGTTCTATTCCGGGGAGCAGCGTGAGCTTCCGCTGTCAGCCCTAGCTTCTGCCAACCTAGCAGTTCGAAAACATGCAAATGTGAGTAGATCAATAGGTACCGCTCCGGCGGGAAGGTAACGGCGCTCCATGCAGTCATGCCTATGGCCACATGACCTTGGAGGTGTCTACGGACAACGCTGGCTCTTCGGCTTAGAAATGGAGATGAGCACCACACCCCAGAGTCAGACATGACTGGACTTAATGTCAGGGGACTACCTTTACCTTTTTTACCATCTCTCTTGAAGTGACTGGGCTGGACTGACCTTGAAGGAGCTGGGGGTGGTGACGGCCGACAGGGAGCTCTGGCGTGGGCTGGTCCATGAGGTCACGAAGAGTCGGAGACGACTGAACGAATGAACAACAACAACTATCTCTCTCCCCAAAGAGGACTCGGGGCAGCTTACATGCAGCCGAGCCCAACAGTACATTACAACCCAAATAAAACCAAAACCTCAAAACAAACATCACAAATAAATAAAATCACAAGAATGCAGGAGGAGTCTCCTTCTGCACAGAAAAATCAGGGGTGTGCCTACACATAACAATAGTAATAATAATAATAAACTTTATTTATACCCCACCACCCTCTATCTCCCCAAAGGGGACTCGGGGCAGCTTACATTAATTATTATTATTATTATTATTATTATTATTAAACTTTATTTGTACCCCGCTAGCATCTCCCGAAGGACTCGGTGCGGCTTACAAAAGGCCAAGGCCTCAATAAAACAACAGCATAACAAATACAACAATAAAAACTCAAAAAGCAAACCAATAAACATTAAAGCAATAACAGTAAAACAATAAAAACAATGACATCATGACACATTTAAAAACTAAGGGCTGCGCCAAATGTAATGAAAAAATTAAAAGTGCTGGGCATGACAGGTGAAATGTAAAGGTTTTTAGAGGTAGGTGCGATGTGCAGACAATCTTAAATCTCGAATAAAGTGCGTTTGGGACATGGTGCTGGGGGTTTCCTATTCTGGAAAGGCACACTGGAACAGCCAGGTCTTCAAGCTCCTCCTAAAGACTGCCAAGCCCAACAGTAGATTACAACCAAATAAAACCAAAACCTCAAAACAGACATCACAATTAAATAAAATCACAAGAATGCAATAAAACAATTTATTTATTTACTATATTTGTATACCGCTTTTCTCAGCCCTCATGCAAAATAATACAATGCAGAATCAATCCCAAAAATAACATGATAAAACTCAGGATAAGAGAGATGAAAGAGAAATATTTGTATGGGAGAAGCTCAAAAAACCACCCCATCACTTTTTCACCCTTGCCCAGCATTATTTTTTAATCTTTTAATTTTAATTACATTTGGCCTAGCCATAGATTTTAAAGTGTGTTGTTCTATTGATAATGCCTGTGTTATTGTTTTATTGTTTTGTTGTTTTAAATTGCTTGTATTGTTATTGTTATTGCTTGTATTGTTGTATTTTGGGCTCGGCCTCATGTAAGCCACACCGAGTCCCTTGGGGAGATGGTGGTAGCGGGGTATAAATAAAGTATTATTGTTATTGTTATTATTATTATTATTATAGGAGACAGAGTAGTGGAGACCCACCTTCCAACAGGCGGGGGAAATTGCATAATCAGAGTCATAATAATAATAATAAACAACCGAGGGGGCAGGGCACTGGGGCCAAGGCAGGACCCCCCCCAAATCTAGAAAGTTCCATTATTCTTATTCTTATTATTGTGTTCATTTATTTATTTACGACATTTATATGCCGCCCTTCTCACCCCAAAGGGGACTCAGAGCGGCTTACAAGATATATAAACATACAGTATATTATATTATTAGCATAGTGTTTGGTTGTTGTTTTGTTTTTGTTTTTGTTTTTTTGTCGTGTCAGGAGCAACCTGAGAAACTGCAAGCATAGTACAATATCAGTATTATATATTACTGTATTATACTATACCATTATATTGTAATATTATTAGTAATATTACATGTAATATAACATATATAATTATAATATTGTATTATTATTAGTAGTATTATATATAGTATTATATTATACTCCATTTTGACTGTCCACAAGGAGACTCAAAGTAGTTTTGGGAAGTCGGATCTGGCCACGGTGGTCCACACTCTTGTTACATCCCATTTAGATTACTGCAATGCACTCTACGTGGGGTTGCTTTTGAAGACTGTTTGGAAACTCCAACTAGTCCAGCTCACTGGAGCGTCATACAGGGAGCACACCACCCCCCTGTTGTGTCAGCTCCACTGGCTACCGATCCAATTCCGAGCACAATTCAAAGTGCTGGTTTTGACCGACAAAACCCTATACAGTTCCGGCCCAGCGTATCTGTCCGAACGCATCTCCCTCTACATCCCACCCCGGAGTCTAAGATCTTCTGGGGAGGCCCTGCTGATTTGAATGCAATATTCCTGCTTCTTGGCAGGGGGTTGGACTGGATGGCCCACGAGGTCTCTTCCAACTCTTTGATTCTATGATTCTATGACCCCGCCTCTATCACAAGTGAGGTTGGTGGGGACGAGGAGCAGGGCCTTCTCGGTGGTGGCCTCCCGCCTGTGGAATTCACTCCCCGGGGAAATTAGATCAGCGACATCACTCCTTTCCTTTAGGAAAAAACATGGATCTGGGACCAGGCATTCGAACAATCTGGCAGATAAAGAAAGGACTTTGACAATGGACAGGAATGGACTAATGGAATGGAATTATGGAACTCTGAAAGACGAATGCTGAGCATGAGAGTAGTTTTATTGATGTGTTATATACTGATTATTTTGATTGTTTTTAGCTGTGATAATTGTTTTAACTATGGTTTTGTACATTATGTGTATTTTGTACAGGCATCGAATTGTGCCTTTTTGTAAGCCGCCCTGAGTCCCCCCTCGGGGGTTGAGAAGGGTGGGGTAAAACAGGAAAAACAGCATGGGACATGGGGCCATGCTACCCAACTTTATTAATTCGGGGGGGGGGGGTTAAAAGGATGGAAAGGGCATTATTGGGTGGAGAGTGGAGGAGGCCGCTCTGGGGAAAGCTTTGGGAGAGGGTCCCCAGGGTTTAGGGCTGGGAGGGGAAACAGTCCAGTTCCCCTAAACTGGTATTTATGTATTTGGGGGGGGGGGGTCCTGATGCTGAATCCTGTGTGTGTGCAAAGCAAGTGAAGGTTGGGGGGGGGGGGCTTGAAAGCTCTCTTCTTTCCTCCTTCCTTCCCTCCCTTGGCCACTTCAGGTCCTCAGCAATTTTGCATAGATGAACCTTAAAGCTTAGGACCTGTGTGCATTCTCCCTCAGCCTCAGACTTGCCCCCATCTCCTTTGGAGCCTCCCCCAGATGCCCCAAACACCCCACAAGGACCTTCATTTGACACAAAGATGCAAGAAGGAGATGGTGCCGGAAAGGAATTAGAACTCTCCAGCATAATAATAATAATAATTATTATTATTATTATTATTATTATTGACACAAAAGCACAGTATGTCACAGCAAACGAGATCTATATTTGGGATACAAAATCCAGCATATAGATCTTGTTTGCTGTGACATACTGTGCTTTTGCGTCAATTAATAATAATAATGATAAAATGAGGAATAATCAATATTCCTCATTTTACAAAATGCATCCGGCTTGGCCAAACGTTCCTTACACACTGGAGGTTTTATACCTCTCATTCAAATGTGAAGGTCCTGAATGCAATATATTTGCATAGGAAGCATTCTTGAAACACACCTCTTTTAAATCAGTTGATACTTGACACGAATTTCCGTTCAGTGCCTCCCCATCCCACCCCAATCAATATGTTCCCTACTTTTTGAATAAACTCTGCTTAGTAAGATAGACGAAGAGGGTTCACCTGTAAGAAACAGGTATGGAAGGAGGAAGTATTGAATAATAATAATAATAATAATAATAATAATAAAAAATCTTTATTTATACCCCACCACCATCTCCCCAAAGGGGACTCGGAGTGGCTTACATGGGGCCAAGCCCAAACAAGAATTACAATATAACAATACAAATTGCAATAAAGTAAACAACGTAACATTAAGATATAAAAGGGTTGAGATGCGTGATATTCAGAACGAAGCACCATTCCTCCTGAGAGCAGAAATTGCAAGCAGCATTCATGAAATAAGTAACATTTTAGCAGATGAAATATTAGGCATTTTGAAAGAGAAAAAGCTGATGGGCCAAAGTAGGACCTGATTTCCATGCATTGCATACTGAGATTGCAACAACTCTTTTTAAAAAATGCAGAAGTTCTATGTTGGTCCACTTCTTGAAAAACCAAAAAGATGGATAAGAAATATAATTAGAATATGCAAGCCCATTATTACAAAAAATGCATATTTATGATGTATGCCATCTTGCTCCTAATATTACATCATTATTGTAGTGTTTGACTCACAAGGATTCACTATTGAGAATTCAGATCATACAAAAATAAGTCATAGTATGTCTTAATTGTTAAGACTGTAAGTATTTACAAACAAGCAATGCATACATAATATTCATATGTATATGTCTATCGTTACCGTATGCACACTCACCCAAAGCTCCCATTAACACACATCATGGAAACTTTTATTATTCTCTGAGCAAGCATGTCAGGATTAAATACCTTTCCTTATTAGCACTAAAAAGTGTGCATTAATCACAGCAAAAGGGGATTTTCATCTCCAAGAAGGTCTGCAAGTTTGTTAGTAAACAAAAAGAAAAAGCACATTCCATTGCATTTTTTTAAAAACCAAGGATTTTATGTTCTATGTTCTGTATGCAAAACTATTTCATGTAAATATGGCATGCAAATTTACCTTGTAAATATTAAATATTATATGCAAATGGGAAAAATGTTTATAAGCTTCTAAGGGCTGGTTTATATATAACTGAGTATAGAAATGAGATGAAAATATTAAAATTGTAGGTAAAATGAAAGAGTTTGCATACAATGTGTGACTGAATTGCATACAATTAGTGACTGAATTGTCTTGATACAAAATAGGAAATGTTGTGTTCGATCGATACTTTGAGGGCACGCTTCACACATGGCATGGTTTACATTTTGGAAATTAATGTATCATATCTATAATTGTTTGATTAGTTTTCAGTAGGTGCATTGTGTGTAAAACAATTAAGACCAATCTGATCCCCCCAAGAGGTTATATCTGATTTTTGTTTAAATGCTGTTGGAAAAAAGATTGGATTTCTGGTAGGGATTTTCAGGAGTTTTGGGTGAAGAATTAATATGCTAATTGGCAAGATGTTGTTCAGAAATATATGCCTAGTATTAGATAAAGGGGTTTCTATCACGGAAGAATAAAACCTTGATATCCAATAATTCTGAAATAGAAAAATAATGCCAAATCTTCAGTCGGCCCTTCGGATGGAAAATACAGATTCATTCGTAAAGGCCAAATCTTACAGAACGGAGTATTTAATATTTCATTTCCAGATCCAAATACAGAAGCAAGTGACATGCAATGCAAGGCAATTAACTTTTGTATGTTCCATCTCATGGTATTCTTTGTCATGCCAAACATGTTTACATGTTTACATTTTGTAGGAACAAAAATATCTTATTGCAATTAGCTCATAAGTATTATTCTTTAATGAATTCATAGGAATGTTGTGAAGAATTTAGGACCAATGTAAAACAAGAATTCAACTCTGTGTCTCTGGATGGCTGCATTCAGCATTTGGGGGGATTATATATATATCTATATGTCTCCCTCTCTATATATCTGGTGTTTGGCTTCCTTCTGACACCTTCGTTGCCGCTTTTATTCCCATTGTAAGCTCTGGGTGACTCCGAATTAATTCCTATTAGCCAAGTCACTCCCGTTAATAATACACGCCGCTTTCACCAGAAAGCCATAATTTCTCTTTGGAATGAAACGGCTTTCGGTGTGACATTGGTCGCCGGGTGCCTACAATCCTTGTTCTCACGTAATGCAAGGTTCAGAAACAACACAAAATTAGCACAAAAATCTGTCCGACATTAGGATACCTGCCGTTCCCAGAACACTGTGTGGAATAATAATGTTATAGAATAGATTCTACCTAATGTGGATTATCGGTGCATCCTGAAAGTTAAACACTAGTTATTCCAGGCTGACCTTATTTTCATCTCAGAAATTAATATTCAATGCGGAAGAGAAATAGAGATTACTGTATATACTCAAGTATAAGCCTAGTTTTTCAGTCCTTTTTTTAGGCTGAAAAAGTCTCCACCAACTTATACTCGAGTCAATGTTATTTATTATACTTTGTTGTTGATATTATTATTATTATGTTTATTATTTTATTATTGTTATTACATTTATTATTTTACTCTATTTATTATTGTTATTGTTACATTTATTATTTTACTCTATTATTATTACATTTATTATTTTATTGTTGTTATTATTACATTCATTATTTTACTCTATTTATTACTGTTATTGTTACATTTATTAATTTTTTATTATTGTTATTTTACTCTATTTATTATTATTGGAGGACATGTAAGCATATTTACATTGAAGAAGGTTAGAAGAATGGTTTAATCAGAGTTGGGCAGTCTTATCTTGAATTACAGTTTTATGTAAATATTCAAAAACATTTAACCTACTAATGCCTAAATTAATATAATTTTTATTTTGAAATTTACTAGCAGCTGCTGCATTTTCCACCCTCGGCTTATACTGGAGTCAATACATTTCCCCAGTTTTTTGTGGTAAAATTAGGTGCCTCGGCTTATATTCAGGTCGGCTTATACTCGAGTAGATACGGTATCTTATGAAATAAATAAAGCCATGCAAATAATGTGAATTGTCGGGTTAATGGCAAATGACGATGTTATTAAGAAATGCAAGCACCCAGATGAAGCATCCCAGAGACAGTGACGCACAAATGAGGAACTGTTGCACTTGTCTGCCAGGAAAGCGGGAATCGTAATTATGGACACCATTATTTTGGATCCAGATCGACAGATTGCTCTAAAGAGCCATTAAAAGAGCTGGAAAGGATCCTCGCCAAGGAGCCTAAACCGTCTGCCGTGTGTTTTATTTCAGCGTGATGTGATATGGTTGTGGGCGAAGGACGGCGCACAGAATTTTCGTCCAGTGGAAAAACCCCGATTCCTTCTGCTTCCGAGGAAAGGGAGTGCGCGGAGGCTCAGGGCCGGGGTCTGGAAGCAGCGCCAAGGAAGATATAGGAACCTGTTTTGCAAAGTGGAATAATAAGGCTTGGAAGAGGTGTCGCGAACCTCCCCGCCTGTCTTTATCGGGGAAATCGGATCGGATTAATTTTGCCAATTAATTTGAAATGTGCGGATCAATGGGTGATAGATGACAGCGCGGAGCCTCTTCCTCCCTCCCTCCCTGCCTCCCTCTCTTTCTTTCTCATGTGTGTGTGTTAATGTGAGCGCAGCCTCTCTCTCCGCACGGCCGGCTGACACGCAGCGGCTTTGTGTGTCCGTCCAGTCCAGTCCGTGCGCCGGCCACAAAGCGGCGGATGTGCGGACATGCCTGCAAACACCAGGAACCAGCGGTCAGTTGGGCCACCGCTGGCTTCTTGGCCCTTTGGCCCCGCGTTGAAGGCATCCCACTTGGGCTTTTTAATTAACTTTGCACAAACCTTGCGCCTTCCTTCCCCCTTGTGACACCACAAAGGCCCAGAATGACACGTTCTCAAAAAGCCTCTGGGGAAACCCTGGCCCACCGGCCTTGCCTCCCCTCCCCCCCCCCCCCCCCAATGCGCTGCGCTGCTTTAATTTATAAATTTGCAGGATGGTGCCTTCTCTCACATCGGACTGGCCGCTTGTAAAGACACACGGGGACAGGGAAGAGCGGTGGGCTTTGCAGAAAGGGATGCTTCCCCACTGAGCACATACAGCCAAGCCTGCAATGGAGAAACACGTTCTAATGGACAGCCCCCCCTCCCCTCCCCCCCCCCCCCTTATCACCTTGGAGGAGCCCATTCTGAGTTGGAAAAGGGTTGGTGCGTGATTGATCTTGGTGATCCTTTGCAACAAAAGAGAGAGATGGAGAGAGAGAGCGGTTGTTTGTATGGAATCCGTGCTCTCCTTGAACTCCTCGGCCCTGCTCTCTCAAGCAGAAGCCAGGCGCAGGGAGGAGGGAAGGAGGGGAGACCGGGCAGAAAGGTCTCTTCAGACTCCGGGGGAGGCGAGGGATCCCTGGCCCAGAATGGCACCGAGGGGCAGGGACTGGGCCTCCCTTCCAGGAATACCTGGAGCCCATTGGGGACCAAGGCACTTCCGAAGGCTTCCTCCAGGGATGGCCTGGGTGGTACTAGAGTGTTATGGAAGACCTGACCTGCGGCTGTGTTGGCTAAGAGGGACCAGCACAGATTGTATGATCTGACACTTTTAAGGAAACAGCAATTGCATATGGTTTACAATTCCTGCTGCCTGAAGAAATGCCTGGCTCGAGAGCAGGACGTGTGAAAAATACCTTGGAGTCCTCGTGTACGACAAGTTAAACATGAACCAACAATGTGATGTGGTGGCAAAAAAAGCCAATGGGATGTTGGCCTGCATCAAGAGGAGCTTAGTGCCTAGATCTAGGGAAGTCATGCTCCCCATGCTCTATTCCGCCTTGGTTAGACCACACCTGGAATCACACTGTGTCCAATTCTGGGCACCACAATGGAAGGGAGATGTTGACAAGCTGGAATGTGTCCAGAGGAGGGCGACTCAAATGATCAAGGGTCTGGAGAACAAGCCCTATGAGGAGCGGCTTAAGGAGCTGGGCATGTTTCGTCTGAAGAAGAGAAGCCTGGAGATATTGACAAGCTGGAATGTGTCCATAAAAGGGCGACTAAAATGATCAAGGGTCTGGAGAACAAGCCCTATGAGGAGCGGCTTAAGGAGCTGGGCATGTTTAGCCTGAAGAAGAGAAGGCTGAGAGGAGACATGATAGCCATGTATAAATATGTGAGAGGAAGCCACAGCGAGGAGGGAGCAAGCTTGTTTTCTGCTTCCCTGGAGACTAGGACGCAATGGAACAATGGCTTCAAACTACAAGAGAGGAGATTCCATCTGAACATGAGGAAGAACTTCCTGACTGTGAGAGCCGTTCAGCAGTAGAACTCTCTGCCCCGGAGGGAGTGTGGTGGAGGCTCCTTCTTTGGAAGTTTGAAACAGAGGCTGGATGTCCATCTGTCAGGGGTGCTTTGAATGCAATATTCCTGCTTCTTGGCAGAATGGGGTTGGACTGGATGATGGCCCACCAGGTCTCTTCCAACTCTAGGATTCTATGATTCTATGAAAGCTCCAATCTTTTTTCTTAAGGATCCACCTTACCCTGGATATTCTATTATTATTATTATTATTATTATTATTATTATTATTATTATTATTACCATCTAGCAAATAGTGAAGAGTAGAGACTTTTACACTACTCTTCACACTGGCAACCAAGATCTGCATAGTCAAAGCAATGGTATTCCTCATAGTCACTTACGGATGTGAGAACTAGACCATAGAGAAGGCTGAGCGAAGGAAAAGAGGCGCTTTTGAACTGTGGTGCTGGAGGAAAGTGCTGAGAGTGCCTTGGACCACCAGAAGATCCAACCAGTCCATCCTCCAGGAAAGAAAACCCAGCTGCTCATTGGAGGGAAGGATAGTAGAGGCAAAGATGGAGTCCTTTGGCCACATCATGAGAAGTGTCTTGGACTGGCAGAAGATCCAACCAGTCCATACTTCAAGAAATAAAGCCCGGCTGCTCACTGGAGGGAAGGATAGTAGAGGCAAAGATAGTTGAGTACTTTGGACACATCATGAGAAGACGGGAAAGCTTAGAGAAGACAATGATGCTGGAGAAAATGGAAGGAAAAAGGAAGAGGGGCTGACCAAGGGCAAGGTGGATGGATGGCATCCTTGAAGGGATTGGGTTGACCTTGAAGGATCTGGGGATGGTGATGGCCGACAGGGAGCTCTGGCGTGGGCTGGTCCATGAGGTCACCTAGAGAAGACAATGATGCTTGGGAAAATGGAAGGAAAGGGGAAGAAGGGCCGACCCATGGCAAAATGAATGGATGGCATCCTTGAAGTGACTGGATTGACCTTGAAGGAGCTGGGGGTGGTGAGGGCTGACACATCATGACAAGACAGGAAAGCTTAGAGAAGGGAATGATGCTGGGGAAAATGGAAGGAAAAAGGAAGAGGGGCCAACCAAGGGCAAGATGGATGGCATCCTTGAAGTGACTGGCTTGACCTTGAAGGATCTGGGGGTGGTGACGGCCGACAGGGAGCTCTAGGGTGGGCTGGTCCATGAGGTCACCTAGAGAATACAATGATGCTTGGGAAAATGGAAGGAAGGGGGAAGAGGGGCCGACCAAGGGCAAGAGGGATGGATGGCATCCTTGAAGTGACTGGATTGACCTTGAAGGAGCTGGGGGTGGTGAGGGCTGACACATCATGAGGAGACAGGAAAGCTTAGAGAAGGGAATGATGCTGGGGAAAATGGAAGGAAAAAGGAAAAGGGGCCGAACAAGGCCAAGGTAGATGGATGGCATCCTTGAAGTGACTGGATTGACCTTGAAGGAGCTGGGGGTGGTGAGGGCTGACACATCATGACAAGACAGGAAAGCTTAGAGAAGGGAATGATGCTGGGGAAAATGGAAGGAAAAAGGAAGAGGGGCCGACCAAGGGCAAGAGGGATGGATGGCATCTTTGAAGTGACTGGATTGACCTTGAAGGAGCTGGGGGTGGTGACGACCGACAGGGAGCTCTGGCGTGGGCTGGTCCAGGCGGCCACAAAGAGTCGGAAACGACTGAACAAATGAACAACAACCACAAAACCACCTAGCAGACATTATAGGATGATAAAAGCAAGGACAAATATCCTAAAGTGGTGACTATATGGAACTCTCCGTTTTCACATTGATTTGGCATTTGGGGTTCTGCAGTAACAATTAGAATGTGGAAGGGTGGGTGCTTTGTTTTGTAATTCTACATATCTAATGTGCATTTGGGGGTGGCCTTTAATCACGTTGTACGATGTACAGTGACAATACAAGTTATTCTATTCTACTTGAGTGGGGAGCCAGACCCACGGGTCCTTCGCAAGGACCTTCCAGGGGTCTTGGGTGAGGAGGCTGCCCCCCTCTCTCTCCGGCCTCCTTTCCGGCCTTCTCTCCACCACGCAAGGCAATTGTTTGGTGCCTGGAGTTGGCTCAAGAGGTCTCCGCTTGCTGAAATGCCCGGCTTAGTTTTCCTTCTGAGTTGTTGTTGTTGTGACCATGGTTTCTTCCCCACTGCCACCATTTCATTCGGTGTGTTTGGTGTTGGGGGGGGGGGGGGGCAGAGGAACCGATGAATTACGACTAATGTGGAAAGGGCCCATGCGGCTCGGGAGTGGTGCGCCCCCTGCCACAAGATGAGGGAACAGCGGCCACCAACGACTACCCTTCTGCAGCCAGACCATTTCGGTGGCAAGGATTTCCGCAGGGATTACATATAGGGGGTCAAGGATTTGGTGTTGACAACTCTCTGGTGAAAGGAAACCAAAGAGAGATTCTCGGGGAAGGTCTAATAAGGCATGAGAGGCCACAGGATGCATGCCAGGGAAACCCTTACTGGAGGCATGGGCAAACTCCATGTGTTTTGGGCTTCCACTCCCACAATTCCTAATAGCCGGCAGGCATGGGCAAACTTGGGCCCTCCCTCCAGGTGTCTTGGACTTCAGGTGCCTTGGACTCCAGCTGGTAGGCTGTTAGTCCAACGCTCGGCAGCCAGACTACTAACGGGTGCTGGGTCCAGGGAGCACACCACTCCGCTGTTACACCAGCTCCACTGGCTGCCAATTAGCTTCTGAGCACAATTCAAAGTGCTGGTCTTAACCTATAAAGCCCTAAACGACTCCGGCCCTGTTTACCTCTCCGAACATATTCTCCCCTACGAACCATCAATATTATTAAGATCGTCTGGAGAGGCCCTGCTCTCGGTCCCACCGGCCTCACAAGTGCGTCTGGTGGGGACGAGGGACAGGGCTTTCTCGGTGGTGGCCCTGCAACTCTGGAACTCTCTCCCACCGGAGATCAGAACCGCCCCTTCTATCCTGACATTTAGGAAACAGGTGAAGACGTGGTTATGGAGACAGACTTTTGATGACACCCTAAGACATGGATGGAAGATGATATATAATTGTTTTTTAGTATGACGACTGACCACTGTAGTTTTGGATATATTTGTTGTTTTAATGTGTTATTGTAATATGAACTATGATGTTTTCTACAGATTATATGTGTTTTTATGGTTGGAAACCGGTCTGAGTCCCTCAAAAGAGGTGAGAAGGTCAGTATATAAAACTCTGAAATAAATAAATAAATAAATAAATGTTAGTAATTGTGGAAGTGGAAGTCTGAAACACCTGGACAGAGGCGGCCCTAGGTAATTTTCAATGGTAAGCAAACAGTATTTTGCCCCGCCGCCCCCCCCCCAAGCAATCATTGATGTGGAGCAGGAACGAGAGGGGCTAGGCGAGGCTCAAGGGCCCGGCCCCTTTGGGAAGGAGATCGCCCATCAGCGAGGCAAGGAAGCCGAGGCTCCCCCCGGACTGCTAGGGCTGTTGTAATCCAAGGGGGTGCTCCTCAAGTGGCAGTCAAGGGGCATTTACAGAGGCGCCTCTGCGCCCCTGGCAAAAAAAAGTGTACCGCAACCGCTTACTTTGCGTAATGGATGAGCCGCCCCTGCACCTGGACAGAGGGCCCAAGTTGGCCCATGCCTGCTCTAAAGGCCACAAAAAGAAGCAAAACCATAGAGCAATGGCACCTGCCCCATTGTGAGATCAGGCTTGGTTGCAGCCTGGTAAAGCAGTGGAGTCTCCCAGAAAAGAAGAGAGGCGGAAACCCAAATGCCACACTCCCCTGCTCAAGGAAATGGGCTCTCTCACATTGTTTTTTTTTTTTTTTCAAAACCCCAGGTTCTTTCCCTCCTGAATATGCAGAAATCTGTCCATGTGGATGAATGCTCAGGGCCCTTCCACACAGCCCTCTCTCCCAGAGCATCCAGGCTGGAAATCCCACAGTATCTGCTTTGATCTGGGTTTATTTATTTATTTACTTACTGTATTTGCATACCGCCTTTCTCAGCCAATCGGCAACTCTAGGCCGCTTCCAACAAATCAGTACATATAAACACCACAAAAGCAATAAAAACAACATCATTAGCGTCTCATTATTATCAAGCATTGTGCAGTTCCATTCCTATATTCGATTTCCTATATTAGCTACTCTGCATTTGTAAACGCTTGCTCAAACAGCCATGTTTTAACTTGCCTCCGAAAGGTTAAGAGGGAGGGAGCAGATGTAATCTCCCTAAGGAGGGTGTTCCATAGCGGAGGGGCCACCACTGAGAAGGCCCTGTCTCTCGTCCCTGCCAAATGTACTTGAGACAAAGGCGGGACCAAGAGCAGGACCTCCCCAGACGATCATAGAGTCCTCGATGGTTTGTAAGGGGAGACACATTCAGACAGGTAAGTTGGGCCAGAACCAGGTTATCTGAGTCCGCACTGCCGTATATCCCAGTTCCAAGCAGATAATATGGGATGGTATGCTTTATAATTTATGGGTATTTGTTTTATTTATTTATTTATTTATTTTATTTAAAAGTTTTATTTTATTTAAAAGTTTTGTATACTGGTCTTCTCCCCTCTCTTGAGGGACTCAGACCGGTTTCCAACCATAATATCACATACAGTTAATAAAACATCATAATACATATTACAGTAAAACATTAAAACAGTCATTACAATCAATAACTATAATGGTCAGTCGTCAGACTAAAATCGTTGCTCATCCTCCTCCATCCATATCTCAGGGTGTTGGCTCACTCGTCGAATGCCTGTCTCCATAACCACATCTTCAGCTGTTTCCTAAATGTCAGGATAGACGGGGCGGTTCTGATCTCCAGTGGGAGAGAGTTCCAGAGTCGAGGGGCCACCACCGAGAAGGCCTTGGCCTTTGTATTGAGGCCTTGGCCTTTGTAAGCCGCATCGAGTCCTTCGGGAGATGCTAGCGGGGTACAAATAAAGTTAATAATAATGAATAATAATGGTATTCAACTGTGTGGAAGGGGCCTGGAAAACTCAAGCCACCAAGAAATGCTCACCTCTCTTGACCAGCCCATTTCAGGTTCTTCTTACCTCACAAGCCACCCCCCCCCCCCCGGCAACCTGCAGCATCAACATGCGCTTGCACTTCAGCCCCACAACTTAAGACTAGCCTTGAATGAAACTCTCTCTTCCCTTTTTGGAAGCAGCTGTGCAGAGGCCGGGATGGAAGCAGGGAGGTGTTTTGTGGGGGGAACCCTCTCCTGGCAGGGGTGTCCTCGCCCCCACCCTAGCCCATAATTTATCACGGGCAGTGGAGGAATGGTACTCCTTCAGGGACCTGGGAAAGGGAATGGGGAGAACCCTCTGGACCAAAATGGGGAGAAAGAAGGGCAAACATAGAGGAGTGGAGGCACCTGGTGGCCAGGTTGGGAACAACATGCAAAACCTTCCTTCTTTCGCTACACGGGCTGGAGTGCGATGGGACTGTTTTACTGTTTATTGGTGTATTTTAATTTGATTTACGTCTAACTGTAATTGTATAATTGTAATTGTTTGTGCTGGCATTGAATTTTGCCATTACCTATGCGGAAACCGCTTTGAGTCCCCTTCGGGATGAGAAAAGCAGTATACAAATGTTGCAAATAAATAAATAAATAATAAATATGGGAGTTGGAGTGGGGAAAACCAGTCGTTTTCCAGTGCTCACCCTCAGAATTTTTGGGGGGCAGGGGAGTAAATGAAGGCATCGACCCACAAAACCAAGAGCTGTGCTTCCCAAGGTTTTTCTCAACCCAATTTCCTACACTGCAGTCACAACGTCCCTTGAGCCTTGGGAAATGGACTTCAGGCCTCCAAGGCAATGGGTCAGGTGGAGAGCAGACGTAGTAAATGCATTGAGGAGTGGCTGGCATGGGTAGTTTTCAATGCATGGGAGGGAACACAATTCTCATTTGGAGAGCATATTCACCAACTCAATGGGCAACCACCACTGCCTTGCACGAGTAAATATTTTGTAGCCAAAACAGCACTGGGCTTATTCTGCCGGCTGTTGGTTGTTCTTGGCTCCATATGATTCTAGAACAGTGGTTCTCAACCTGGGAGTCGGGACCCCTGAAGGGGTTGCGAGGGGGTGTCAGAGGGGTCGCCAAAGACCATCACAAACAGTATTTTCTGTTGATCATGGGATTTCTGTGTGGGAAGTTTGGCCTAATTCTATCGTTGGTGGGCTTCGGAATGCTCTTTGGTAGTAGGTGAACTATAAATCCCAGCAGCTACAACTCCCAAATGTCAAGGTCTATTTTCCCCGAACTTCACCAGTGTTCACATTTGGGCATATTGATATTGGTGCCAAGTTTGATCCAGATCCATCATTGTTTGAGTCCACAGTGCTCTCTGGATGTAGGCGAACTACAACTCTAAAACCCAAGGTCAATGCCCACCAAACCCTTCCAGTATTTTCTGTTGGACAAGGGAGTTCTGTGTGCCAAGTTTGGTGCAAGTCCATTGTTGGTGTACTTCAGAATGCTCTTTGAATGTAGGAGAACTATAAATCCCAACAACTACAACTCCCAAATGACAAAATCAATCCTCCCATCCCAACCCCACCAGTATTCAAATTTGAGCATATTGGGCATTTGTGCCAAATTTGGTCCAGTGAATGAGAATACATCCTGCATATCAGATATTTACATAATGATTCATAACAGTAGCAAAATTACAATTATGAAGTAGCAACGAAAATAATTTAATGGCTGGGGGTCACCACAACATGAGGAACTGTATTAAGGGCTCGCGGCATTAGGAACGTTGAGAACCACTGTTCTAGAAGATGCTTTTGCCATCCCATTGCCCATGGATAAAAAGTATTTCCTGGCCCCAAATGCTCTCTCGTGCTTGTTTACCACCCGTGGGCCCTCCTTTAGGCTCAGGAGGCCTTTCGTGGAACAAGAAGTGACTTTTTGTAGCTTTGAGTCCCCCTCGGGGTGAGAAAAGTGGTATACAAAAACTGTAAATAATGAAATGACTGCCTCTCCTGGGCCAAATAAGACCCCCCCCCCCCCCGAGAGGCCACCATGTGCACACCAAAAACACACTTCCCGTCCCCTTGAGGTCATGTGGTGGGAACCCACCTCAGTCCCTTCCCCTGGGTGCCAGTTGTGTCCGCTCGTGCTAGAAATGAAGAACAGTCCCAAGGTGCTGCAAACTGTCTTCTTTATTAACATTGTCCATTTGCAAATACAACACATTAAGAATTTTGTCCAAAAGTCTCTCTTTTTTCTGTAAAAAAAATACGACTTTTTAAATTACACGCTTTGGGCCTCTGACCTTCCTCGTTTCCGCTAAGTAGTTCCCTCTACCCGCGGGTGCTGCAATCACGGATCCTCCACCTTCTTAAAAACCCTATTATGTATATTATATACAAAGAGCCACCAAGCTGAAAAGTGGCCTGTGTCCACCTTTAGTCCTTGGTTGTCTTCCTGACTCAAAGGGAAGAAAGCCGGCGCCCAAATCAGATCTGAGGGAAAGAAGGTGGTTCTCCTTTTAAAGAAAAGGAACGGTTAACGCAGAGCGCTTTGCTGCCCGCCTGCAACTCTGCCCAATGAGTGCTACCCTCCTCTGCAAGAGACCTGGCAAAAACCCACCACCACAAAAACGATACCAAGGGGCCCAGGACCCCCTCTCAGCTTCATCAGGACAGGACGGTCTCCCCAAGATGCCCCCTTGGCTCTGGACGGCTGGCACTGCTGCTCCTGCTGCAGGGGTACCCCACACCCGCACGGCCCCTGCAGTCCTTTCCGTCCTTCAGCTTCTAGGAGAGGAGCCCCACTGTGGCCAGGATCCAGCCCTGCCTCCCAACGGGGCGAAGAGTCCTTTCCTCAAAGTCCTTCTCCTCCCCTTCAAGTCCATATCCGATGCAGAGAAGCCACGTGGAAACAGGGGACTGACAGTGAAGTTCTCTGCAAGAGAAGAAGAGCATGTTTAGTAGTTTATTGCTTTGTTTTATTGCTTTGTTTTTGAGTTCATTTATTGTTGTATTGTTGTTATTGTTGTTTTACTGATGTATTTGAACTCGGCCACTTGTATGCTGCACCGAGTCCTTCGGGAGATGGTAGCGGGGTATAAATAAATTATTATTATTATTATTATTATTATTATTATTATTATTATTATCTCTGCCCACATTCAGATGTCAGGCAAAGGACCTTCCCTTCATGCCTCTAACCACCCGAGGCCCGCAGGGTCTAGCCACTGCTTTTATATTATCCATTGCTATATTTGGAATAAACATGTCTTTAAAAAACAGTAACAATAGGACGCAGTCTGCCTGAAAATGGAAACACAAAGAACTACTGAGTCCCATCTATGTCTCAGGTTCATCTATGGAGACAAGGCTCTGGAGAACAAGCCCTATGAGGAGCGGCTCAAGGAGCTGGGCATGTTTAGCCTGAAGAAGAGAAGGCTGAGAGGAGACATGATGAAGGCCATGTATAAATATGTGAGCCACAGGGAGGAGGGAGCAAGTTTGTTTACTGCTTCCATGTAGATTAGGACAAGGAACAATGACTTCAAACTACAAGAAAGGAGATTCCACCTGAACATGAGGAAGAACTTCCTGACTGTGAGCTGTTCAGCAGTGGAACTCTCTGCCCCGGAGTGTGGTAGAGGCTCCTTCTTTGGAGGTTTTTAAACAGAGGCTGGATGGCCATCTGTCAGGGGTGATTTGAATGCAATATTCCTGCTTCTTGGCAGAATGGGGTTGGACTGGATGATGGCCCAGGAGGTCTCTCCCAACTCTAGGATTCTACGACAGGGCTTGTCTTAGGGAACAGGACAAGCCACAACATGGAGAGAAGGACACGGTGTAGCCTCATCTGTGATCCTAGCCTCAGCCAAGTCCCAGGGCCCTCTCATTTCTGGAGCCAAATGACCCCACAATTGCAGCTGGAGAACACAGGAAACAGACGGATGGTGAGGGATCTGTAGAAAGTGGCACAGCTCCGCACAGGCTGCCTTGGAGGGAACCTACCTACATGTCCATCAGGCTGGTACTACCAGGCCTGTGGGATGACGCTTTCCAGCAAGAGGCGCCGGCCCTCCTCGTAGTCGTCCTCATCGACGTTGACAAGCAGCCGGATGGCCTCCTGGCCCACGGCCTCTTTGAGGGACTCTGTGATGAAGACGCCCTTCAGGGCCTCCAGCAGCGAGCCGTTCATGTAGTCGCTCCAGAAGGCATCCAGGTAGGACAGCTCGGAGAACTTGATGTCACAGATAATGGAGCCCAGGTCGCGGGACTTGAGGATGGTGTTGGACTGCCCAAAGACATCAAACTGGCGCTCCAGGTGGTTCTGCTTGTTCGACATCACGTTCTGCCGCAAGACAGAGTCATGCTCACAATATTCGGCACGAACACGGAGCCGGATGTCTGAGCAAGACACAGGAGACAGAGAGAGAGAAGGGGAAAGGGGAGAAAAGGAGAGAAGCGTCAGAGCTGGGGTCCCACACCGGCGGCAGAGACAAACACACAGAGTCATGCAGCTGCCCAATATCCCTGACCAGGTGCCGGTCTTAAAACCAACCAAGCTGAAGGTCCAGGCCACCCAGGTGGCCCAAGAAGCTCAGGTCCCTTGAGATGGTCCGTCCCAGCGAGGGGCGCCTGCACTCGTGGTTTCAAACTGCTTTCAACTTTTGGTGTGGCACCAAGTTAGAGCTGAACTTCACTAATGCCTCCCACCGTGCTACGGCTCCCACCCAAGAGAGGCATACAGGCCCGCCCATCCACCCTCTTAAGGGTCAGCCACTGACCTCGTCTCCTGCCCAGGCCTCATAGGCCTAATGCCTGGAGCCAGCGGAGTGGCTCCTCAGAAGTCCCTGAGCTACATTCAACCCAGAATCTTGGAAGGAACCTCTACCAAGGAGTCCTGGTTGCTACTGGTATCGGAACAGAGGCCTTTCTTCCACCTAGGCTTGACCTCTCTTCCCCTCTCTGAACATGGAAGAAATACACAGGGAACCCAGATTTAAATCTGCTGATTGCGAGGCAGATGAACTCCCCTGCATAAAAACTCAAAATCTCTAAGCTCACTGTTTCTAGGTACACAAATGTGGCAAGTGAGGCTTTCCTGGCATGTGACCCACATTCTCAAAATTAGTGAAGTTCAGATGTAACTATGGAGAGTGGAAGCAGGAGGGCAGATGGGTTTTGTTTCAGAGGCCCAAAATGTATCAGCATCACAGTCAAAATTTCGAAAGGTTCAAAAGGGAGGGAGAAATGGAACAAATACAGAGCAGGAGACATTGAAAAAGTGAGGCAGGTGGGATGTTACATACGCTCAACAAGGCCGTCAGGTTTAATTTCTCTGTGTCTTGTGGTCATCACCTGTAGAAGCATTAACTCAGAGTGCAGTAGTCACAGCCCTGTACCAGCAACATGGAATGGTCTTGAGCTCATCCCCCTCCCCGGCTGGCCCAAGGGGCAGCACCCCAGGCACTAAGTGCTGGGCCTAGACCCCAGGAAACACTGCCTTTCCAGGTAGGCAACGGAAAGGCTGCCATTCGGTTTTCTATTCCATGGCAGAGTGGCCAGGAAAGGACAGCAAGGCAGTCCAGGCAAATAAGGATGAGGTGCTTCTTTTAGGAGCACTGCCACCCACACAAGAGAGAAAAAGCCCAAGTGTGGGGAGCCTCCTGTTTAGGGCAGAGACGCCTATGGGGACACCTGGCCAAGGAGTCTAGCTGCTGGGCCCATGCTCAGGTGGGCTTGTGAGCTGCTGAAGACTGTGCTCACAGGCCCACCCAACCACCTGGCTACATGCCACACAGTTGAGAGCTTCCTCTTTGATTAGCACTGAATTCAATTCATGTACAGGCAGCTGACCCCCGTAATTTAACTACTGGGCTTCGAGAGAACAGAAGAGCTCACCCACCTTCCTGTATCAACAGTGTGGTGATACCACAGCTGTCAGAGTTGGCATTAACACACTGGCACTCCTTGTGCCACCCACCAGTGTGGCTCTGAAGCAACTGGAAACATTTCCCCACTCAAGATCGGGCAAGGCTGCAAGGAGTGAGCTCGGATTTTGTGTCAAAACACATTGGGAGCACGTGAACCAGAAGGTTGTCAGGAAAGGGTTTCTGCACAACTGTTGTGTACAAAATGGGAAGTGGTTCCATGGCCTTCCCCAGGCAGCACTCATGCCCGCATTGAGCAGCTACATCAGATGAGAAATGGGGCCAACATTGGCAAGAACAGCAGCAGTGGCAGCAGTAGAAAGACCACTGACCCCCCACCCCCACCCCCAAATGCTCTTCCAGGCCTCAGTTCCAGTGAAACAATCCTACTGTGGTCACCCTCTTTGCAGCCTGAAAAGGTCAGAAAACCCCCCGTGAGAGGCTCTCCCCAAAAGGGATTTCCCCGAGTTTGGAATCAGAAGCAAGCCCCAAAAAGAAACCTCATCTGCATTACAACACAAGTAGGATGTTTCCAGAGAATGAGGCCTGTCACCTCATCATCCATGCAATCCCCGTAACACAGGCTGAGCATTTTTTACAAACCAAAATGAGAGGATTTGGTAAAAAGTAATGAGGTATTAAAACAGCAGTTTCCACAAAAGGGACCCACAATTTCTGGTTTTTAGAGCACAATTCTACCCCACCCCGTTCACTTGACAGATTTAACTTTCACAGAGCAGCAAAACCCATCAGAACAAGCCACCCCCCACCCCCGTCCCCTTGTGCTGAAGGCAAGCAGTCCCAGAGCCCAAGGCCGAGTGTCCAGATGCAGGGCTGCTTCTAATATAATAAGAGAAGCATAGAGGAGGCAGAAGCAATAATCATGAGGAGCACTTTTAGGCTTTGCTTTTAGTTTGTCTGGGTGTTTTTGCCACTGTCTGGTACTTGGCCCACTTGCCTGGGCCAATACTTATGCTTTTCCAGGGATAGATTCAAACTGTGGACTGAGAGGAAGGCGTTTCAAGACTTTCAGCATATGGCCATCTCAAGAAACCATTCTGCGTTTCAATATGGCAGAAAGATACAAAGTGGTGCAAAGGCCCTGCCCTATCTTCCTTCTGGGTTTTGGCTGCTGCAGATAGCAGACCGAATGCATGGAAATGCAGACTGGGAGGAGGCAGCAGAGAGACCGCTCCCTGGAGTGGCACCAAGACCAACACAGGGTTGCATTCCACCTCACCATGGGTTTACTGGACATGGAACTGCAGCATGACTATTGTGTTTAGGGTCAAGGAAGGTGGCCATTCTCAGGACTATTAACTGCTTAGATGGGCATCTGCCAGTTAGGCTTTGACTGGCCAGCAGAAAACCAACAACAGCACCTGAAGTGCCTGGTTCTGCTGCCCCTGGAAGTATAGATTATTATGAAAAGAGCCCAAAACACATCATGGACTGATATCTGCAGCTCCGCCTGCACAGCCGAGGGGAGCCCTCCTACTAAGGGAGGGCAATGAGCAAGGCCTTCCCTGGGCAGGAACATTGCTGGCGGCCCCTCCTTGGAGCTGCGTGCCCCCCGCCTGCTCCCATGGGGTCCTGCTGGAGGTTTGCGGCACAAGCCCCCCGCCGTGCCGGTGTGGGGCATCCCCCTGCCCCCAGGAACCTCTGGAGCGCCATCGTGCCTTTGGGACTTGGCCGGCATGCAGGAGAGAGAAGGGGAAGGAAGGCGCCTGGGCCTGCTCCGGAATGAGGCAACGCAGCACAGAGTTAAAACAGTTTGCTTCACAAAGAAGTGGTGGAAATCTGGGTGCATGGATTCATTTACCTTTGCGAGACCATTCTGTGAGAAGAGTGCACAAGAGAGACAGAGTCTCTTTATCATCAACTTTTGCTTAGCAACCTGGAATTTAAATGGTGGATTGAGAAAGAATTGGCAGAAAGCAAGCAGCAACAAAAAACCATTTGTGGACGTGGATGTTTTCCCCCTCTAGCAGCCAAGGCCTAGCTTTTATGCAGGGTGAGACTGCGCTCTGGGAGGCAGATGGGAGCCGGCCCCCTCCCCGCCGCCGCTCAGGGCCATGGCTGGACGTGGAGCCCATGACGGGAAAGCAGCTGCCTACGCCCCCAGAGCCTCCGGTTCTGCCCCAGGGAAGCAAGGGAACAGGACAAGGAATACAGGCAACAATCTAGTGTGGAATGGAGCTTACAGTTTGATCCTTGCACCTACCCGGCAGAAGCCTTAGCTGCACCTTGAAGTTGCAGTTTTGACACTCATTGTATTATTTTTGAACCTTCTTCGTTAGAACCCCTTTGCCTGTAAATTGGTCAGACGGTAAGACAAGCGTTTTTGTGTATTCGCTTTGGTTTCATTTGCATTGCACTGAGACAAAGAAAGCAGCACATTGGCTGGCCCTGGGCACCCACCTCCTCGCCACGGACCACGTCCAATACAGTCCATGGAAAACAAAAAGCACCCCCAAGTTGAGGAAACTGTAAAACCCACGTGTGGAATGTCTCACACGACAGTCTGCAAGCAGATTTCACAGTTTCTCTATGTTCAGGAAATACACGGCTGAAAAGGCCTAGCAATGCAGGAATAAATGAGAGATGCTGGTCTTTGAGACAGACACGAGGCGGAAATCAAGCCAGAAATCTGAATATAATTTAACTAGGCAGGCCGAAATCCTTCAAAGACTTGGACCTTTAAACAAAGTCCAGTTCCAGGAGTTGGTATGATGGACCAAATTGTGAGAAAAATCCACTTTAAGAGGACCAGTGATAAAACCGTGCAGTACCAACATGGCGGTGAGCCTCCAGACTACGCTGAAGGATACACAGGATACTGCAGTCACATGGCCACGGCTTAACTATATGTACGTTTCATTGCCACTTGCATAACACCCAAGAAACCGCTGTGGCACATGATGCTTCTGGCACAATGACTCTGAACCGCTCTTTTCAAAAGCAGCTCAATTTGTACTTGAGTCTTTTTCTAGTTAAGTAGCTTTATCTGAAGCAGAGGAAGCATCTTCACACCTTGTCGTGCTCCCTACCCAGGACCCATTTCTTTAGAATTCTTGATTTAATTGGGATTCTCTTCAATTCAATTGTTGGAATAATTTTTAATCTGAAATTACCGAACCAGAAAAATGGGAGATGGTGAGAAGAGAACCAGATCTATGGATTTATGAATTGGCGAACGTTGACCACAAGATGATTTTATTGCTGCTATGGTATTAATTTGATTGTTTTAACTATTTATAATTGTTGTTGTTATATTGTATTTTGTGAATTGTTAGGCATCGAATTGTGCCTTTTGTAAGCCGCCCTGAGTCCCCCCTAGGGGGTTGAGAAGGGCGGGGTAGAAGCGCTCGAAATATATATATAATATATAATATATATCAGATCCGCCGCCTTGAGCCGACTCCAATTTACATAGAAAAGGACCTCAAAGCAGCGAAGGCCGTCTCTCTCCAAGACCAGTTCTTTAAGCACCCTAGGGCACTGAATTAAAAGCTCCCAGTTTCCCCAGCAACTGATGCTAAGGGTTTAGCAACCTGAAGGCACCCTCTCCCATGTTCATAAAGCAGCTGGTTTCATGCAATACACCCAGGACAATTTTTTTCTGATTTAGTTATCTATCATCATGGGCGAGTTAGAAAATTCACCATTGTGGTCATTTGAAAATAGGAACCATAGAAACCAGTCAAATCAACTAGGAATAGAAGATAACTTAGCCCCAAAGAGTGGGACTAAAATCTCCATGCTCCCAGTGGACTGGAGCCCCGTGGTGTCCAGCTGCACCTAACAATGCAAGCCCGCCACCACGTTCCCTGGCCTGCCACTGGAGCCTTTCCTGGCAGCGATGTGCACCAGGCCGCCTCCTCCTCCTCCACCCCCACCCCCCCACTTTGGCTCCAGTCACCCATAGGACTCCATTCCCTTAACAGAGACCCAAGATGCTTGTGGCATATTATTTGGAAGGACTCGAGGGAGCCCTAAGAGCACAGCACGGGCCAGGCAGACACTTACCACAAGTCACTTTGGTTGGAGTTTGGACCTCCTGCTTGGGAGCAGAAGGCCCTTTGGCTCCCCGACGCCTGCGGGGAGCAGCAGATTTTGCCCGGCCTCTGCTGACTCGTTTCCTTTTGCTGGAACTGGAGCCTAGAGGAAACAGAAGAAGGGAGGCTGGGAGTTTCTTGGGGCATCAGGACACAGGGATTGCGGCTCAGGTTCCCTTGAGCTGTGGTCCCTGGCCCCATGGCGCTCAACGCAGAAGACGCCCTCTTAACAAACAGACACAAGAACCCAAACAGGCTCCTTGTGGGGCTTCACAGAAAGGGACTGCTGGGTAGGGAAGGGGAAAAGGGAGACAGAAAAGGGAGAAACGCATGCCGCTCCTTTCCTGGGCGGCCCAACACGCACCTGCCTCCCACTGATCGCTCTGAGGCTCTGCAGAGGCTGAATTGAGACAGTTGTCCACCTGCTGGTCGGATGACAGGACAGACGGCCCGTAAGTGTATCTCTCAGGAGAAACTAGGGAAAGAGTGACACAAGTCAAACAAAGGGAGAAGCAGGGACACAAATCTGCAGCATCTTTCTGCAAAGCAAGCCCAGGTAGCAAGTGCAGGAGAGCTAAGTGTCACCCCCACCCAGAACTGTGAAAGGAGCCAGCCCCATCATGGAATTCCTCCATCCTGTTTGGATAAAGTTGGCCTGCAAGCTAGAATTAAGTACCCACTAAAGGAAGAGCGACAGCACTGTCATAAGCGAGTCAAAGGTTGAGTCACTTCCTTCCTGCCTGCGCGGCTGCATACCTGTCCGCTGCCTTTTCAGAGTGACGTAGGGCAGGAGGTCGTGCCTGGTGAGCACCCGCAGGAGCTGCAGCAGCTGCACAAAGTTGGTCTCGTCGCACTTGCCCCTCCGCTCGAGCTCCAGGAGAAGCCGGACACCATCTTTGGGCAGCCCCCTGGCCCCCTCGAGGCTGCCTTCCACCCAGGCTGAGCCCCCCTCCTGTTGCTGCTTCTTCCTCCAGCCCTGCAGGGCGGGTGAGGCCGTCTCTGCGGCCCCCTCTTCCGAGGCTGCCACTGCCCAGAGCTCCGGGTCCAGGGGGTGGTGCCAGGGCTGCGTCTCCTCCAGCAGGAAGGAGAGCACCTCCACATCATTCTGGGTCAGCTGTGCCCCCACCACTTCGAACATGCGGTGCAGGGGGATCATCCCGTAGTACTCCAGGCACTCCTCCTCCTCCCAGGCGTGCGCAAACAAGGGCCGCCGGAAGTCAGACATCATTGGGGTGGGAGGCGCAAGCAGGAGGAGGGGAGAAGCGTGGCAAAGAGGCCCTGGGAGCAGAAGCACTGCGCAGAAGGAGGAGCTTCGGGCGGGTGAGACAGACAATTGCCTGCAATAGAAGAAACAGCACTGCTCAGGGATCTCCAAACCACTGGCAGCGCGACACTTGGGCAACTGACATGAAACACACAGATGGGCTTGGAAATGGAGCGAGGAGTCTTCTCAGGAGGCCACAAGCTGAGTGCCAGTCCACAGCGTGATCATGAAGCATGGCTCTGGGCTGTGTCAAGAAGCACACATGCAGGCGGAGGGAAGTCATGGCTCCCCCTCTCCTGTGTGGCCTGGAATGGGCTGCCCTTTGGCTGGAAGCATTGGCCCTGGGCCCAGAGGACAATCCTCTTCAGAGCATCATAGAGTTGGAAGAGACCACATGGGCCAACTCGTCCAACCCCATTCCATGCAGGGAAAGCACAATAATAATAATAATAATAATAATAATAATAATTTTTATTTATACTCTGCCACCATCTCCCCAAAAGGGACTCCCTGATGGATGTTTAAAGGCTTCCAAGGGAGGAACTTCCACCAGACTCTGAGGCAGGGAGTTCCACTGCTGAACAGCTTTTCTTATAGTTAGGAAGGTCTGTTTGGGCATGTAAGAAGTCAGTTGGGGTGTGTGTGGGTGTCCGTCCTTTTTGGACTCCTCTCAATTACACTTTTTTTCTATTCCTTCCTCATCCAGGGTTTATTTATTTATTTCACGCATTTCTACCCCGCCCTTCTCAACCCCCGAGGGGGGACTCAGGGCGGCTTACAAAAGGCACAATTCGATGCCAACACAAACAATAAGATAAAAAACATATATCAACAGCAATTATAAAACAATTAAAACAATCAATTATCATTTTTATCATTTTATCATTTTACCTCGTCCATTTGGCCTGCCCATTGTCTAATGCTATGTCAATATGCTTTATTTTACTTTGCTACGGTATGTATTTATTCTTATGCAATTTTTGTTGCCTGTTTTTTGCATTTTATTCTGTTGTACTGTATCTGGGCGTGGCCTCATGTAAGCTGCACCGAGTCCCCTTTGGAGAGATGGTGGCGGGGTAGAATTAAAGTTGTTTGTTGTTGTTATTATTATTATAACTGTAAAATAAATAAATAATAATAAAACAACTTTATTTATACCCCGCTACCACCTCCTAAGGGACTTGGTGCAGCTTACATGAGGCTGAGCCCACAATATTATTATTATTATTATTATTATTATTATCTTTATTTATACCTTGCAAAATCTCCCGAAGGACTCAATGTGGCTTACAAAGGCCAAGGCCGCAACAAACAACAACATACAAATATAACAGTAAACTCATAAGCAAATAATAATAAAACATCAAGCAAAGACAATAAAACACTAAAACAATGACACATGATACATTTAAAATCATATTTTTCAGTGACGAGACGCTAGTGAATGGCTATTGTTGTTAATTGTATGTTATTGTATAATGTCTTATGATGTTAACTGTTTTTATACCGTGTTATGGTAGCATTGAATTTTTGCTGTTCTTGTTGTTAACCGCTGTGAGTTGCCTAAGGGCTGAGAACAGCGGTATACAAATAAAGCAAGTAAATAAATAAATAAATAAATAAAATCTAAAAGGCTGGGCCAAATGTAATGGACAAAATTTAAAAGTGATGAACTTGACAGGAAGTATGTAGATGGGTTTGTTTGTTTTTTTTGGAGGTAGGTGCAATGTGCAGACAATCCTAAAACTAACGAAGTGCATTTGGGACATGATGGCAGGAGTTTCCTAATCTGGAAAGGCACACTGGAACAGCCAGGTCTTCAGGCACTTCCTAAAGACAGCCAACGTTGGGGCTTATCTGATGTCCTTGGGGAGAGAGTTCCAGAGTCGGGGGGCCGCCACAGAGAAGGCCCTGTCCCTCGTCCCCACCAAACGCGCCTGCAATGCAGGCGGAATCGCGAGCAGGGCCTCTCCAGATTATCGGAGGGAACGTGTGGGTTCATATATGGAGATGCGGTCATGCAGGTAGGCGGGTCCCAAACCGTTTAGGGCTTTGTAGGCGAGCACCTGCACCTTGAATTGGGACCGGAAGATGAATGGCAGCCAATGGAGCTCCTTAAACAGGAGGGTTGACCTCTCTCTGTAAGGAGCCCCAGTTAACATCCTGGCCACCGTTGGACCAGTTGGAATTTCCGAGCTGTTTTCAAGGGCAGCCCCACGTAGAGCGCATTACAGTAGTCCAATCTAGAGGTGACCAAGGCATGGACCACCCCGGCCAGATCAACCTTTGCGAGGTATGGTCGCAACTACTAATTCAAAGCAATTAAAATAAATCTCATACACAAATAGCATAAACATTGAACAGTCGCACAAAAAACTTTTTAAAAACTATGGCTGGGCCAAATGTCATTAAGTTAAAAAAATAATGCTGGGCATGAACAAGGTAGAGGAGGTGACAGGAAGCTGACACGTTCTAGCCACGGGCCAGCTTGGGCCTCCCTCCCTGTGTTTGGGACTTCAACTCCCAGCATTCCTCACCGCCTCAGGCGCCTTCCGCTTAAGCGGAAAGGGAGGGGCCCGAGGCGGTGAGGAATGCTGGGAGTTGAAGTCCAAGTGGTTCTGGCAGGAAGGAAGGTTCCTCCCGGCCTGGCCTTCCCAACCAGAAGAGGAGGATGGAACTGGACCAAACTCTGCACGAAGACTCAATAGAGTCGCCATCCCTCCTCTCCTTCAGGAGGAGAGTGAAGACATGGTTGTGGAACCAGGCCTTTGGGCAACCAGGCAATTAAATAAGACAATTAAATAAGACAATCAGACGTGCAAGATCAGCAGGATTGTCGAAGTGGAATCAAAAACAGATCTATGAGTTAGTGTATACTGACAGGGTAGGAGGAAGAATTAGGTTAGTATTGGTTTTACTGATTTTATCGATTTTTATTGATTTTATTGGGATAATGGCTTGAATTGTGGTAACTATGAATTGTTGTACTTCTGTGATGATTGTTTTGTGTGGCAGGCATCGAAGCGTGCCTTTGCTGTTGTAAACTGCCCTGGGTCCCCTACGGGGTGAGAAGGGCGGGGTACAAGAACCACAAATAAATAAATAAATAAATAAATAAAAATATGCCCAAATGGCAACACTGGGGGAGTTTGGGGGAAATAGAATCTTGACATTTGGGAGTTGTAGTTGCTGGGATTTATAGTTCACCTACAATCACAGAGCATTCTGAACTCCAACAAACCTCCCACAAAGAGCCCACATGTGGGCCACAGCAACGCGTGGCAGGGGACAGCTAGTTAATAATAATAATAATAATAATAATAATAAAGTGGTTCTGGCTTGGAAGGAAGTTTCCTCCCGGCCTGGCCTTCCCAACCGGAAACATTTCCCCACTCAAGATGGGGCAAGGCTGCAGGGAGTGAGCTCGGATTTTGTGTCAAAACACATTGGGAGCACGTCAACCAAAAGGTTGTCAGGAAAGGGTTTCTGCACAACTGTTGTGTACAAAATGGGAAGTGGTTTCGTGGCTCTCTCCCTCCTTCCTTCCCTCCCTCCCAGTTCCTCTTCCCGGAGCTGGAGGTAGGTGTGAATGTTTCAAGTGACCACCTTCATTAGCATTTGAAGGCCTGGCTGAGCCTGGGGGAATCTTTTGTTGAGAGGTGTTAAGATGTGCCTGGTTGTTTCCTCTCTGCTGTTTTGCTGTTGTAATTTTAGAGTTTTTTTAAATACTGGTAGCCAGATTTTGTTCATTTTTACGCTGGACATTGAGCCTACTGAAATAGTTCCCTTCAATGGCTTGGAAGGAAGTTTCCTCCCGGCCTGGCCTTCCCAACCGGAAACATTTCCCCACTCAAGATGGGGCAAGGCTGCAGGGAGTGAGCTCGGATTTTGTGTCAAAACACATTGGGAGCACTTCAACCAAAAGGTTGTCAGGAAAGGGTTTCTGCACAACTGTTGTGTACACAATGGGAAGTGGTTTCGTGGCTCTCTCCCTCCTTCCTTCCTTCCCTCCCTCCCAGTTCCTCTTCCGGGAGCTGGAGCTAGGTGTGAATGTTTCAGCTGACCACCTTCATTAGCATTTGAAGGCTTGGCTGAGCCTGGGAAAATGTTCTGTTCCCTCCCTCCCTCCCAGTTCCTCTTCCAGGAGCTGGAGCTAGGTGTGAATGTTTCAGCTGACCACCTTCATTAGCATTAGGCTGTGCCTGGGGGAATCTTTTGTTGAGAGGTGTTAAGATGTGCCTGGTTGTTTCCTCTCTGCTGTTTTGCTGTTGCAATTTTAGAGTTTTTTTAATACTGGTAGCCAGATTGTGTTCATTTTTACGCTGGACATTGAGCCTACTGAAATAGTTCCCTTCAATGGCTTGGAAGGAAGATGCCTCCCCAACCGGAAGAGGAGGCTCCCTCCCTCCTAGTTCCTCTTCCGTGGGAGGCCAAGCGCCCACCGGGCGCTAGGGGGCAGCACACCAAGGAGCCTCGGAGGGGGGGGGAGAGGGAGAGAGAGAGGGGGCACCTCAGCCCCTCCCTCACTCCCCCTCCCCTCCCCCCCTCCAGCCTGCCCGCTTCTATCTCTCTTTTTTTGCGGGGGGGGCACCCTTCAAAGCTAGGCGCCCCCTCGCCTCGTCCCTTCGAGGGGGGGAGAAAAGAGAGAGCCCCCTCCAACCCCTTCCCTCTGCCCCCTCTCTCCCTCCCGTTGACCCCCCTCTGCCCCCCTCCCCCGTTCTCACCGAGCCTCCGACGGTGGCGTCCTCCTCTTCCTGCGCCGTCCTTCTGGTCTTTCTGGTCCCTGGGTCGCTTCTGCGCCTGCGCCAGCCTCGCCTCAGCTGAGGGCCCCTCCCCGGCGCATGCGCAGCGCCTCTGTTTGTGTCTCGCAGGTGTCCAGCCCGCGCATGCGCCCCGCGGCCTCCCTCCCTTTCGGCTCGCTCACGCGGACGGCCCGCCGGCGCCCTCGTGCGCCACGTGACGGGGCGGGGCCTCCCCAGCGCGACCTCGGCGGCGACGAAGACAACAACAAGAGACGTCACAAGCCCCGCCCCTCTTCTTCCCCTCGCCTGGGGCGTCGTCAAGGAGACGGCGGGGGCGGGGGAACAGGGGTGAAGTTCCGCCCTCTTTCCACTTGGTGGCTCCGCCCAGGAAGGCGCCGCCGTGACGTCTGAAGCCTGCGGCGAGCAGAAGCACCTCTTGAGTATCGAGGGCGCTGATTGGCCGGCCCGCGAGGGAAGGAAGGCAAGCGGTGGGAAAAGGCCTGCGCCTGCCAGGGAGACCCAGAGTCCCAGGTGAGTGGCCGAGGGAGGCAAGGAGGAGGGCCGGAGCCCCGCAGGAGAGTCCCAGGCAGGCGGGGAGCAGGCCCAAAGCCTCTCTTCCCTGGGCAGGAGATTCAGCTGCCTCCGAGTGGGCCTGTGGGCCTTCTGCTGCCATTCTGTGCCATGCAGGGGTGGCCCAACCCCTGACGCAAAGTGAGCCTTGGCAGGAGAGTTGGTATTGCCCAGGGGGAAATAGACCTTGACATTTGGGAGTTGTAGTCACTGGGATATATAGTTCACCTACAATCAGAGAGCATTCTGAACTCCACCAAGGATGGAATTCAACCAAATAGAGCACACAGAACTCCCACGACAAACAGAAAAAATATATATCAGTGATTGGTTGGGGAGGGGGTGTGTGTGACAAAATACTGTTTGCTTACTGTTGAAAATTACCTAGGGCCACCTCTGATCGTATCTATGATGACACCAAATTGGGAGGGATAGCCAATTATATTAATTACTGCTGTTTTTATTGTCTTTGTTGTTTGCTGTCTGGAAACCGCTGTGAGTCGCCCTCAGGCTTGAGATACAGCGGTATACAAGAATAGTAAATAAATAAAATAAATAAATAAAATAGCCAAGACTCCAGAGGACAGGAGCAGGATTCAAAACGATCTTGACAGACTAGAGAGATGATGGGCCAGTGTTTCTCAACCTTCCTAATGCCGCGACCCCTTAATATCTAGGGAAGTCCTCCTCCCCATGCTCTATTCTGCTTTGGTGAGAACACTTTACCTGGAATATTGTGTCCAATTCTGGGCACCACAATTCAAGAGAGATATTGACTCTAAGCTGGAATGTGTCCAGAGGAGGGCGACTCAAAGGATCAAGGGTCTGGAGAACAAGCCCTATGAGGAGCGGCTTAAGGAGCTGGGCATGTTTAGCCTGAAGAAGAGAAGGCTGAGAGGGGATATGATGAGAGCCATGTAGAAATATGAGAAGGGAATATGTCATAGAGAGGGTGACTAAATGATCAAGGGTCTGGAGAACAAGCCCTATGAGGAGCGGCTTAAAGAGCCGTGCATGTTTAGCCTGAAGAAGAGAAGGCTGAGAGGAGATATGATGAGTGCCATGTATAAATATGTGAGAGGAAGCCACAGGGAGGAGGAGGGAGCAAGCTTCCTTCCTGCTTCCTTGGAGACTAGGACGCAATGGAACAATGGCTTCAAACTACAGGAGAGGAGACTCCATCTGATAACGAGGAAGAACTTCCTGACTGTGAGAGCCATTCAGCAGTGGAACTCTCTGCCCCAGAGGGAGTGTGGTGGAGGCTCCTTCTTTGGAAGCTTTTAATCAGGGGCTGGATGGCCATCTGTCAGGGGTGCTTTGAAGGCAATATTCCTTCTTCTTGGCAGAATGTGCTTGGACTGGATGATGGCCCAGGAGATCTCTTCCAACTCTAGGATTCTATGATTCTAGGAGAGTCCCAGGCAGGCGGGGAGCAGGCCCAGAGCCCCTCTTCCCTGGGCATCCCGGGCAGCTGCCTGCAAGTTGGCCTGTGGACCTGGAGGCCAGGCTGGCCTGTGGGTGGGTGCGTGTTGGGGGCATATTCAGGGGCGGCTCAACCCATTATGCAAAGTAAGCCTTTAAATAAATAATAATAAATAAATAAGCTTTGCAGTAGAGTTGATGTTGCCCAGGGGCACTCTTGAGGCACTCTTGGGGGGAAACAGACCTTGACATTTGGGAGTTGTAGTCACTGGGATGTATAGTTCACCTACAATCAAAGAGCATTCTGAACTCCACCAATGACGGAATTGAACCAAATATGGCACACAGAACTCCCACAACAAACAGAAAATATATATCAGTAATTCATAGAATCCTAGAATCCAAGAGTTGGAAGAGACCTCCTGGGCCATCATCCAGTCCACCCCCATTCTGCCAAGAAGCAGGAAAATTGCATTCAAATCACCCCCGACAGATGGCCAACCAGCCTCTGCTTAAAAGCTTCCAAAGAAGGAGCCTCCACCACACTCCCTCCGAGGCAGAGAGTTCCACTGCTGAACAGCTCTCACAGTCAGGAAATTCTTCCTCATGTTCAGATGGAATCTCCTCTCTTGGAGTTTGAAGCCATTGTTCCATTGCGTCCTAGTCTCCAGGGAAGCAGAAAGGAAGCTTGCTCCCTCCTCCTCCTCCCTGTGGCTTCCTCTCACATATTTATCCATGGCCCTCATCATGTCTCCTCTCAGCCTTCTCTTCTTCAGGCTAATCATGCCCAGCTCTTTAAGCCGCTCCTCATAGGGCTTGTTCTCCAGACCCTTGATCATTTGTGTCGCCCTCCTCTGGACACATTCCAGCTTAGAGTCAATATCTCTTGAATTGTGGTGCCCAGAATTGGACACAATATTCCAGGTAAAGTGGTCTAACCAAAGCAGAATAGAGCATGGGGAGCATTACTTCCCTGGACCTAGGCACTATGCTCCTAATTGGTTGGGGGGGGGGGGGAGGATACTGTTTGCTTACCATTGAAAATTATATAGGGTTGCCAGTGTGTGTGTGAGTGGGTGGGTGTTGGGGGCATATTGAGAGCATGATGGGGAGTAATAAGTCAGTGGAGAGCCAAGGCGGGGCTGGAGTGGGCCTGGGGTGTGTGTGTGTGTGTTGGGAGCATATTGAGAGCATAATGGGGTGGTCCTATGTCAGGGAAGAGCCAAGGTGGGCCTGGGGTGGGGGCAGGCAGCCCTTCCTCACACACTCTCCCCCCTTCCACAGGCGCCATGGCAGAGGACCTGTCCCAGTCGCTCTTCCTGCAGCACCAGTACATGTGCTCCGAGTGCGGGCTGCTCTACGACACACTGGAAGCAGTGCTGATCCACCACCAGAGCCACCTCCCGGAGACCCCTACTGCGGAAGAAGGAGCCGTGGCCCCGACCCAGGAGAGCAGCGGGTTCCAGTGCCTGGAGTGCGGCTGCGCCCTGGGCTCCCCGGACGAGCTCCTGGCCCACCAGGATGTGCACCCCAGGGAGGTCCCCTCCCGGCCCCCGCCCGCCCCGGGCCAGATCCGCTACCAGTGCAACGAGTGCCAGGAGCTCTTCCCCTCCACCGCCCTCTGGCTGGCGCACCGACGGGCACACCGCCAGAAAGAGCCGGCCGCAACGGCCTGCCCCTCACCTCCCCTTCCCCGCCCACCCTCCCTTCCACCTGCCCCGCCGGTGCACCCCTACGAATGCTCCGAGTGCGCCGGCCTCTTCCTGACCCCCGAGGAGCTGTTGGAGCACCAGGGAGAGCATTTCTCGGAGATCGAGAAGGAGAGCGCGGAGCCCTCTGAAGGTGCGGTGGCGGCAGCGGCGGTGCAAGAAGCGGCCAGCCCCCGGACATCTCCATTGCGGGGTCCTGAAGAAGACGCCCCCCTGCCCGCATCGCCCTCTGTGAAGGCGCTCAGCTGCGGCGAATGCAAGCAGGCCTTTGCCTCAGCGGAAGCCCTGGAGCGGCACCGGCTGGAGCATCATGCGCGGACCCAGCCGGAAGAGTTCCTCTGTGGGGAGTGCCAGCGCGGCTTCACCACGGCCAAGCGGCTGCTGGCGCACCAGCGGGCACACATGGACGGCACGTACGAGTGCCCCAACTGCAACAAGATCTTCAAGAAGGCGGCCTCCCTGGAGCAGCACATGCGTGTGCACAAGGGGGAGGCGCTCTACCTCTGCGTGGACTGCGGCCTGGGCTTCTCCACCGAGATGACGCTCGTCACGCACCGCAAGAACCACACCGCCAACCCCCTGCACCGCTGCCACTGCGGCAAGGCCTTCAGCAACATGACCAAGTTCCTGTACCACCGGCGCACACACGCGGGCAAGAGTGGGGTGCCCCCCGCCCGAGGGAACGTGAAGCCGGGGCTCGGCAGGCAGACCCTGGAGCCAGTCCCGAGCGATGGGGAGACGGTGGTCAACGGTGGCAGCAGTGGTGGTGGAGGGGCCTCCCCCAAGCCCCCCTCTTCCACTTCCTCCCCAAAGAAGGGGCCGGGAGCAGAAGCCAGTGGGGCGGGCTTCCTGTGCCCGCAGTGTGGCAAGGGCTTCTCCACCTACCTCCGGATGGTGCGCCACAAGCGGGTGGTGCACGTCCTGGAGCGCAAGCACAAGTGCCCCATGTGCAGCAAGAAGTTCAAGAAGCTGGTGCACGTGCGGAACCACCTGCGCACCCACACCGGGGAGCGGCCCTTCCAGTGCTCCGAGTGCGGAAAGACCTTCGTCTCGCAGGCCAACCTGGCGCGGCACCACATCACCCACACCGGGGAGCGCCCCTACCAGTGCCAGGTGTGCGGCAAGCGCTTCACCCAGTCCTCCAACCTCCGCCAGCACCGCCTCCTGCACCTCGTGCCCGCCCGCCAGGGCCCCCACACCTGCCAGGACTGCGGGGCCACCTTCACCCGCCCCTACCAGCTGGCCCTGCACCAGGCGGCCCACATGGGCAGCCTGCCCTTCCCCTGCCCCGAGTGCGAGAAGACCTTCCCCCGGCGCTGCCTCTTGGAGCTGCACCGGCTCAGCCATGCTGGGCGCGAGCCCCACCGCTGCCCGGACTGCAACGCCCTCTTCGCGGAGGCCGCCAAGCTGCAGGAGCACCGCTGTGCCCGCCGCCGGGAGCTGGGCCCCTCCCGGACGTACCCCTGCCTCTCCTGCGGCAAGTACCTGGGCTCCCCGGCCAAGCTGGCCGCCCACCAGCTGGCGCACTCGGGCCAGCGCCCCTTCCCGTGCCCGCTCTGCGGCAAGACCTTCACCACCCCGAGCGGGCTGAGCCGGCACCAGCAGCGCCATGCCGGCCTGCGTCCCCACAAGTGCGCTGTCTGCGGGAAGGGCTTCATGGCGGCCTCGGGGCTGCAGCTGCACCAGCGCATCCACACGGGCGAGCGCCCCTTCCCCTGCCCCGAGTGCGGGAAGGCCTTCCGGCAGGCCACCCACCTGCAGGAGCACCGGCGGCTGCACACGGGCGAGCGCCCCTTCCGCTGCCGGGACTGCGGCAAGACCTTTGTGCAGTCCATGCACCTGGCCGAGCACCGGCGCATCCACACGGGCGAGCGGCCCCACCCCTGCCCCCTCTGCTCCCGGACTTTCAAGACCCTCTCCCACCTGCGCAGCCACCGCAAAACCCACGCGGAAGCGGAGCCTCAACAGGAGGCGCTGGTTCTGGCCGCGCCGGACTCTTCGGCGGGAGCCACAAACGGAGGGGCAGCTGTCCAGCCTGTCCAGACCATCATGTGCACCGAGTTCGGAGAGACCATCGCCATCATCGAAAGCGCTGAGCCGCTGCCCTTGGTGGAGACCATTGAGATCTACCAAGCCACGCTGGAAGGGAACCTCCAGGTCCACGCCTTCGTCTAGGAGCAAAGCCAAGGGACTCCGGGCTCCAGGCAGAGCGTGGTTGGCCCGTGTGCCTCTTCTTCTGTGCCATGGGCGTTTGTTCAAGTGTGCGCGTGTGTGCTATGGACTCACCTGGGCCACTTCTGCACACCTATTTCCAGTATTTATTTTTTGCTTTTCTAAGAAAGGTTCCAATACATCTTTTTTCCAGTTTTGTTTCAGCCAGAGAGGGTTGTGGGAGGCAGGGGGGAGGCCGAGGTCCTGCCCGCTCCCCATTAAATTATTCCTCTGTGCTTTGAACCTGATCTCCGTGTCTCCTCTTCTTTGCAGAGCAACAACAAGCCAGGCCAAGCCTTTTCACATTTGAGTTGTGATGCCACTGGGGACACCCCCACCTCTGAAGGGGGGGGGGGGGTTCCATTAAAACCAGAGAAGGGAATGGCACAGTTGTCATTGAAGTAACATAGCCAAGAGAGCGCAAGGCTCCTAGGGCTGAGTGGATGAGCAAAGCAGGGGGAAAGGCTTTATTTATTTATTTGCAGTTTTTCTATTCAGCCCTTCTCCTCACCCCGCAGGGGACTCAGGGCGCATTTGAGTGTACACATAGATGGCAAACATTCCATGCCAATTTTTGACATACAAACATATACAGACATACACAGGGGCTATTTAACTTTTTCTGGCCGTCGCTTCCATCGTCCATCTGCGACGCTGATGAAGCACTTCCGCATTCCCCGCATGCTTCCCCGCTGGAATGCTTTGCTGGAGTCTTCTTCATGGCCTCATCAATCAGTTAATTTAGCCTCCCCACACTTTTTTAAGGTGGTACCTAATTTTCCTACTTGACAGATGCAACTGTCTTTCGGGTTGCAAAGGTCGACAACAGTCTACACACAATTGGTTGGAAACCCACTCCAACCCGGGCTGATGAAGCACTTCCGCAATCCCCGCATGCTTCCCCGCTGGAATGCTCTGCTGGAGTCTTCTTTATGGCCTCATAAATCATTGACGTAAAAACATATACAGACATACACAGAGGCTATTTAACTTTTTCTGGCCGCCAGGGGAGCTGTCGCTTTCCTCGTCCATCTGCGACGCTGATGAAGCCCTTCCGCATTCCCCGCATGCTTCCCCGCTGGAATGCTTTTACTGGAGTCTTCTTTGTGGCCTCATAAATCAGTTAATTTAGCCTCCCCACACTTTAAGGTGGTACCTTATTTTCCTACTTGACAGATGCAACTGTTTCGGGTTGCAAAGGTCGACAACAGGCTACACACAATTGGTTGGAAGCCCACTCCAACCCGGGCTGAGGAAGCACTTCCGCATTCCCCGCATGCTTCCCTGCTGGAATGCTTTGCTGGAGTCTTCTTTACGGCCTCATAAATTAGTTAATTTAGCCTCTCCACACTTTAAGGTGGTACCTAATTTTCCTACTTGACAGATGCAACTGTCTTTCGGGTTGCAAAGGTCAACAACAGGCTACACACAATTGGTTGGAAACCCACTCCAACCCGGGCTGGCTTCGAACTCATGACCTTTTTGGTCAGAGTGATCTTAATGCAGCTGACACTCAGCCAACTGTGCCACAATCCCGGTGCTTGCTTGCTGAACATTGGGGGGCTTTTATATCCTCAGCCAAGGAAGTCCTTACTTGCTGAACATTGGGGGGCGGGAAGGGGGATAAGAGAAGCGGGTCCTTCAGGGTAAGGCTGGCACAGGCTCTTTGGTGCGCAGAAAAGTGTGTCTGCCCAGCAACCTCTGGCTGATAAGCCCTTGAAAGTGAGCAGGAAGGATAAAGGACCCAAACTCTTTCCCAGCCAGCTGTAGTTGAGCCGAGGAGGCAAAAGGTGGCCAAAGGACTTGGCAGAGCAAATTGGAGTCCATGTTTACATAATGGCATGGGGCTAAATCCAGGGTTATGCAACCAGGCTCATGTCCCTGGGTCAGGAGTTTCTTTCCTCGGTCTTCAGTCCCCTCCGAAACATTATTTTATTTCACGCATTTCTACCCCGGCCTTCTCAACCCCCGAGGGGGGACTCAGGGCGGCTTACAAAAGGCACAATTCGATGCCAGCACAACAGATAATAAGATAAAACACATCACAACAGTTAGAAAACAATTAAACAATCCAGTTATACATCACAATTAATAAAAAACCAATCTAATGATCCAACGTTCGCAAAGCTCAGAATCCGTAAGTTCATTCTGCATTGTCAAATCCTATCCAATTCTAGTCGTCATTGTCCTTTCATAGAATCCTAGAGTTGGAAGAGACCTCGTGGGCCATCACCCAGTCCAACCCCATTCTGCCAAGAAGCAGGAACATTGCATTCAAAGCACCCCTGACAGATGGACATCCAGCCTCTGTGTAAAAGCTTCCAAAGAAGGAGCCTCCACCACACTCCCTCCGGGGCAGAGAGTTCCACTGCTGAACATAGAATCCTAGAGTTGGAAGAGACCTCATGGGCCATCCAGTCCAACCCCATTCTGCCAAAAAGCAGGAATATTGCATTCAAATCACCCCTGACAGATGGCCATCCAGCCTCTGTTTAAAAGCTTCCAAAGAAGGAGCCTCCACCACACTCCCTCCGGGGAAGGCAGAGAGTTCCACTGCTGAATGGCTCTCCCAGCCAGGAAGTTCTTCCTCATGTTCAGGTGGAATCTCCTCTCTTGTAGTTTGAAGCCATTGTTCCCTTGCGTCCTAGTCTCCAAGGAAGCAGAAAACAAGCTTGCTCCCTCCTCCTCCCTGTGGCTTCCCCTCACATATTTATACATGGCCTTCATCATATCTCCTCTCAGCCTTCTCTTCTTCGGGCTAAACATGCCCAGTTCCCTAAGCCGCTCCTCATAGGGCTTGTTCTCCAGACCCTTGATCATTTTAGTCGCCCTCCTCTGGACACATTCCAGCTTGTCAATATCTCTCTTGAATTGTGGTGCCCAGAATTGGACACAATTACTTATTTTATTATTTTATTTCGCGCATTTCTACCCCGCCCTTCTCAACCCCCGAGGGGGGACTCAGGGCGGCTTACAAAAGGCACAATTTGATGCCAGCAAAACAGATAATAAAACATATATCACAACAATATATTGTTGAAGGCTTTCATAGCTGGAATCATAAGGTTCTTGTGGGTTTTTTCGGGCTATATGGCCATGTTCTTGAGGCATTTCTCCTGACGTTTCGCCTGCATCTATGGCAAGCATCCTCAGAGGTAGTGAGGTCTGTTGGAAGTAGGAAAAATGGGTTGATATATCTGTGGAATGGCTGGGGTGGGGCAAAGAGCTCTTCTCTGCTAGAGCTAGGTGTGAATGTTTCAACTGACCACCTTCATTAGCATTTGAAGGCCTGCCTGAGGCTCTCAACAAAAGATTTTCCCAGGCTCAGGCAGGCCTTCAAAGGCTAATGAAGGTGGTCAGTTGAAACATTCACACCTAGTATTAAAAAACTCTAAAATTAAACCGCATTGAGTCGCCTGTTAAGGGCTGAAAAATGCAGTATAGAAATAAAGCAAATAAATAAATAAAATAAAATTACAACAGCAAAACAACAGAGAGGAAACAACCAGGCACAGATTAACACCTCCCAGCAACCTCCCAGCAACAGATTTTCCCAGGCTCAGGCGGGCCTTCAAATGCTAATGAAGGTGGTCAGTTGAAACATTCACACCTAGCTGCAGCAGGGAAGAGCTCCTTGCCCCACCCCAGCCATTCCACAGATATATAAACCCACAAGAACCTAGTCAGGAGAAATGCCTCTAGAACATGGCCCTATAGCCCGAAAAAACCCACAAGAACCTATATATCACAACAGTTATAAAACAATTAAACAATCCAGTTATACATCACAATTAATAAAAACCAATCTAATGATCAACGTTCGCCAAGCTCAGAATCCGCAAGTTCATTCCGCAT